>NC_053489.1:684959244-685093026 GCF_905171775.1 Rana temporaria | reverse complement strand
GGACGGGTTTGTGTCCCCACAGCTGGGATGGTCATGCTGGTTCCAGGTCAGCAGATCCTCACACAGTGAAGATGGAATGACAGCCATGGGTGATGCAGCTTCAGAAACAAGTCAGCAATGGAAGGAATCTCCCATAATTCTGTCCTATCATATAATATTAGAGACTTACCCATCACACCCACAACAAGGACCAAGAAATAGAAGATCATATTTGTGCTCCAGTAGACCCGTCTAGGAGTGAATGGATGGAGGAACAGCTCAGTCTACACCGACACTACTAGTCTGAGAGAGGAGCGGGCGGTCTGGTGAAAATAGGAAGTGGTACAGGAAGTAATATTGCCTAATAACAATGAGAAGTGTTAAGATTCTATCAGACTTGTGTTACACAAAGATTTCTACTGAACAGAACAACATGACATTTATGCCTCATAAAACCCATCAGAGAAAGCAAAGTTCCATGGAGACCGAGGACTGCCAATGCCGGAAGAGTGACCTGAAAGTCTATTCAATGGCCATTGCCAGAAGAGTGACCAGGAGGTCTATAGACGTCCAGGTCACTCTCCTGGCATTGGTCACTCTCTCGACTTCCAAGTCACTTTCCTGGCAATGGTCATTCTATAGACCACCATGTCACTCTCCTGGCATTGGTCATTCGATAAACTTCAAGGTCACGCTCCTGGCACTGCTCATACTATAGACCTCCAGGTCACTCTCCTGGCATTGTCCATTATCCTCCAGGTCACTCTCCTGGCATTGGCCATTTGATAGACCTTCAGGTCACTCTCCTGGCATTGGTCATTCGATAGACCTTCAGGTCACTCTCCTGGCATTGGTCATTCGATAGACCTCCAGGTCACTCTCCTGGCATTGGTCATTCGATAGACCTCCAGGTCACTCTCCTGGCATTGGTCATTCTCTCGACTGGCCATTTGATAGACCTTCAGGTCACTTTCCTGGCAATGGTTATTCGATAGACTTCCAGGTCACTCTCCTGGCATTGGTCATTTTATAGTCCTTCAAGTCACTCTCCTGGCATTGCCCATTTCTTAGACCTCCAGGTCCCTCTCCTGGAATTGGTCATTCGATAGACGACCAGGTCACTCTCCTGGCATTGGTCATTTTATAGTCCTTCAAGTCACTCTCCTGGCATTGCCCATTTCTTAGACCTCCAGGTCACTCTCCTGGCATTGGTCATTCTATAGACCACCTTGTCACTCTTGTGGCATTGGTAATTTTATAGACCTTCAAGTCACTCTACTGGCACTGTTCATTCTATAGACCTCCAGGTAAGTCTCCTGGCACTGGCCATTTGATAGACCTCCAGGTTACTCTCCTGGCATTGGTCATTCGATAGACTTCAAGGTCACGCTCCTGGCATTGGTCATTCTATAGACCACCAGGTCACTCTCCTGGCATTGTCCATTATATAGACCTCCAGGTCACTCTCCTGGCATTGTCCATTCTATAGACCTCCAGGTCACTCTCCTGGCATTGTCCATTCTATAGACCTCCAGGTCACTCTCCTGGCATTGTCCATTCTATAGACCTCCAGGTCACTCTCCTGGCATTGGTCGTTCGATAGACTTCAAGGTCACTCTCCTGGCATTGGTCATTCTATAAACCACCTTGTCACTCTTGTGGCATTGGTCATTTTATAGACCTTCAAGTCACTCTACTGGCACTGCTCATTCTATAGACCTCCAAGTCATTCTTCTGGCATTAGCAGTAGACCCATGTCCATGGAGTTTATGGAACTTTGTCTCTTCCGGTGGGTTTTCTCATGAATAAAGGTTACGTTGTCCTGTTCAGTAGAAATGTTTGTGTAACGCAAGTCTAATAGGTTCTTAGCACTTTGCCTTAGAATATTAGGTAACGTCCCTTTCTGCACTACATCCTATGTCCTAGTCAGATCAATTCCTATATCATCATCTCCATCTAGTGGCCAACATGCGGTTCTGTATACTTTTCCATTATGGTACTTTCAGAAAGCTATACGGCATTTTGGCCATTAGATGGAGCTAACAATATAGGGAATTAATCTATTAGACAAAAATACAGGGATCATTTTTCCAACTTGTATTAATGCTTGTAACATTTAACCAATGGATGTTTTGCAAAGAGACCCCCTGACTGGATGACATTTAACTTGCTTTTTTTGTTACATCTCAGGGTTGCTGATTTCCTGCTGCCTCTTAGCAAATTTCTCAAAGTAGATATCTTGATGGTGATAGCAGTGACCCATGTCTGCATAATATGTGTTCAAATGGCCATGAAGGGCGTAAGAGAAAATGTCACTAAAGGAGCCTTGATAGCAGTAAAAATCTGACAGGGGTTCTATTCCTTCCTTCGGTAGTAGAGATTGCTTAGTTCCCTGTATATATGAGATACTAGGAAGTTCTTACCAGGCTGGTAGAGATGTGTGCCCGCTCTTGCAAAGTGTTACCATAGTTGCCAACAGTCCCGGATTTCCCGGGACATTCACGGATTTAGGACCCTTGTCCCGGATTGTTTTTGTCCCGAGACTTTGTCCCGGGAAATTCAAAAATGTTTTTGCCAAGGTGACCTCCAGCCAGCAGAGGGTGTGCTCCTCGGAGCAGCGTCGCTCTACACGATGGTCTCTGCTCGCTGGTGTCGGACGTAGCGCGTCATCGGCAGCAACAACAAGCGGGACTGGATCGAGCGTGGCCCCCCCCTGCCTCCCGTGTGTGTAGTAGTAATAGTAATAGAGAGTCCCCGGTGCATCATGTGACCGAACACCGCCAACATGCCGCGGATTATGGAGGAACACCGAGGTGAGGAGGAGATAGAGTGGCCAGGTTACCCTGGTGATGGGTGCTGAGTGTTTGTGTAGTCCTCCCATGAGAGCCCCGGCCAGCTGTGGTGACCGCCATGACTGAAAATACTCATTGCCTGGCTGTTATGGGGGGTGTATACATGGTGGGGGTGGCTGGGAGGACATGATAGGTAGGTATGGAGAGGAAAACCCTCAGAAGGTGGCCCTGCCCTCCCTAGTGGTGGGTTTGGTGTATTAGGCCTCATTCACACACACTGATCCCCATGATGTAAGGAGGGACTCGGCTGGGGATGCCTGATGTAAGGAGGGACTCTGCTGGGGGCACCTGATGTAAGACGGACTCCACTGGGGGCACCTGATGTAAGGACGGACTCCGCTGGGGGCACCTGATGTAAGGACGGACTCTGCTGGGGGCACCTGATGTAAGGATGCATTCTGCTGGGGGCACCTGATGTAAGGAGGGACTCAGCTGGGGATGCCTGATGAAAGGAGGGACTCTGCTGGGGGCACCTGATGTAAGACGGACTCCACTGGGGGCACCTGATGTAAGGACAGACTCCACTGGGGGCACCTGATGTAAGGACGGACACTGCTGGGGGCACCTGATGTAAGGACGCACTCTGCTGGGGGCACCTGATGTAAGGACGCATTCTGCTGGGGGCACCTGATGTAAGGACGGTCTCTTCTGGGGGCACCTGATGGCATCTGGTGGCAGGTGACATGGCAGATGACACGCTTAGGGCTTCCAATGATTCAGCATTATGGTGATTTGAATAATTTCATTCTTTATTACAAAGTAAAAATAGAAATAATGCGCTTCAATCACTCTGACACCATAACAACCATGGTGCCGCTTTGCGCACCGCATTTTTCTATTACGCTATGCCACGCCCACAAATGAATGCCCCGCCCCTAATTATAACAAGGCTCCACCTACATGCAAAAAAGTGTCCCTGTTTTTTTTTTTTGCAATTTTGGCAACTATGGTGTTACACTCAGGGGCGGTCTGTATTACATCAACTGACACTCACTCTGTTGAAGAAGCTTTAGTGCCGGTTCACACTACAGCGACTTAGGATCCGAATTGTGTCGCCCCAAATCGCGCGACTTGAGAAATTCCATTAAAGTGAATGAGAGCCGTCTTAATGTACACTACTGAAGTCGCTCCGACTTCAGAGCACCCATCTACTACTTCGCTACGACTTCAGAAAAGGTTCCTGTACTACTTCAGGGCGACGTCTAGGCGACTTGTACCCATTGATTTCAAAGGTAGTCGCCCCCAAAGTCGGATCTCCGTCTTAACTGAAGCAACTTTACGGGAAGAGAAAATTGTTTACTCAGGCAAACCCCCCCACAGAGCTGATTATTCTGTGATTGGCCACAGCCAATCACAGAATAATCAGGTACCACGTGGGTAGGTACCGGAGCATGATGGGACTGTGACATCATAAGAGAGGCCTACATAAGTCGGATGCAAAGCGCGCACCTGTCATTGCAGCGAGAAGAGGCGTTGTGTCAACATCGGGAGCAGGCAGAAGAAGAGAAGAAGACGTCACAGAAGAGCGTGCTGGCCTCCTGCTAGTAATTGAGCTAACACGCGAAGATAGCGGCGGCCAGCCCTGAAGGAGAAGGCACCGGAGAGCGGGAGAAGGACCGGGGAGGGCCGAGTCAACAGCGGAGAGCGGAGAAGATAGAAGAAGACCCCCCGAGAGCGGAGAAGATAGAAGAAGACCCCCGGAGAGCGATAAAGACCCCCGGAGAGCGGAGAAGACCCCCGGAGAGCGGAAGAGAACCAGACGGCGGTGAAGAAGAAGGCCCCCCCTGGTAAAAGAGCTAAAGAAGACAGGGGGGGCCCCCCGGAGCAGACTAATAAATTATTTTAAAAACCCTGTGTCGTGTCTTTATTTACTTTTACACTTTGTTTCCAGGTGAATGGGTAGGGGTACGATGTACCCCATATTCATTCACTTAGGGTGGGGGGCCGGTATCTGGGGGCCCCCTTATTTAAGGGGGCTCCCAAATTCCGATAAGCCCTCCGCCCGCAGACCCCGACAACCAACGGCCAGGGTTGTTGGGAAGAGGCCCTGTCCTTATCAACATGGGGACAGGGTGCTCTAGGGTGGGGGGGGGCACAGTGTGCCCCCCTGCCCCAGAGCACCCAACCCCCCCATGTTGAGGGCATGCGGCCTGGTACGGCTCAGGAGGGGGGGGCGCTCGCTCGTCCCCACCCCCATTCCTGACCGGCCGGGCAGCGTGCTTTGGATACGGGTCTGGTATGGATTGTGGGGAGACCCCCCCACGTCGGCTTTTGGGCGTAGGGGGGGTCTCCCTACAACCCATACCAGACCTAAGGGCCTGGTATGCTCCTGGGGGGGAACCCATGCCCGTTTTTTATTTAAAATTTGGTGTGGAGTTCCTTCTCAGGATGCATACCAAATGCCACACCTAGAATTGGCGGGAATCCAAGTCGGATCTCTTGACGCTTCTATGACGCGCTTGCTGGAATGTGCTTTGTCTATTCCAGCGGGTGCGAGATGTCGGCACTCTGTCGCCAAGAATCAGCGCGATGCTGTCGTGCTGGAAACACATTCTCGGCAACAGGTACAGTACACTCCTCGACATTACCCGACCACTACATCTACACTCCTCAACATTACCCGACCATTGCATCTTCACTTCTTAACGTTACCCAGCACTGTGTCTATGGTCCTCAATGTTACACGACCACTGCGTCAACGCTCCTCAATGTTGCACATTTCTTTGTGCTTCTTCAAAAGAACTTGAACAGCACATCTTGAACCCCCGGTCTGCTTTGAAATCTTTGCATGGGAGAGACGTTGCTGATGCAGTATAAGGCTTCATTCACACCTCCGCGACAAGATACGCCGTGTACGCGGCGTATTTTGCCGCGAGTGTGTAACTTTTTTTTTTTTCACAAAGCCTTCCCATTGCTTTGTATGGCCGAACGCCAATGCCGCCTGAAAAAAAGGGTCCGGGACTTTTTTTCAGGCGACAGGCGTACGGCGTCTATGAGATGTGAACCATCTCCATAGACAGCAATGGGAATTCTCCCCTCTAGCGGCACAAGCGTCCGGCGTCGGGCGTTTTGCCGCCTAGATGTGAATGGGCTCTAACTCCCTTGTGTCTTGTTGCTGTGCTCAGTCTTGACATGTGTATAACCTGTTACATGAAACAGTCTTCCACAACCTCACCTTAGTAGCAGAGTTTGGCTGTTCCTCACCCAGTGTTAAGCCTCCTACACAGCTGTTTCCGTTTCAATTAATTACATATGAAATTGATGATCATTAGACCCTGCTTGGTATAATTTGGTTGATCATACACGTGACTCTAAGCCTACAGAATCCCTGACTTTTTGCGAGTGTACAAAGTGTGTAAGTGTAAGAATTGATGCTGGATTGAAGCCAAAAGGTGGTCACACCAAACATTGTTAGTGCTATATAAACTTTGTATAATAATAATATTAATTTGATAAATATTTTTGACTCTGGCACACCCTCCCCCACCTCTGGCCACGTGCGGTATTGCATGCCATTTAAGTCAATGTGGAACAAATTATTTTCGTTTCCATTGACTTCTATGGGAAAACTCGCTTTGATATGCAAGTGCTTGGGATTAAGAGCATTCTCCTGGAACGGATTATGATCGTAATCCGAGGATCCACTGTATATATATGTATATATATATATATATATATATATATATATATTTAGAAAAAATATATTTTATTTTTATTTAATGACCTCTGGAAGATATGGCCCCTATCAGAGATCCTAGCCCAATGACCATAATTTCATCCAGTCATTCTCAAATGATATTTTGACAGCTCTTTAAATGTGGGTCAGTCTCGGGGTCCCATCTACACTGATTGGAGGATTGGTCGGTAGTAATAGAATGTCAGCCACTGAATGTGGCAAAAAAAATGGAATCCATTGCCGGCCATCTCTCGGAGTCATTGTTACACAGCTATTATACATTTTTAACAGAACTTGTAAACTTTATAAACTGTTTAATAAGCATATGATACATGATACAAAAAAGGAAAAGCTTGGGCAAAGAAAAGAATGACAGAACTGGGAGATAATATTCTGGTACGTTCGATGGAAGCTTTAGCGCTAAAGCTGATAACTATACAACATGTGAATGTATCCCAAACGTGATTATATCTTCTGAGCCTCTCCAGATTGTGTGATCACTGCTGGTCTTGGGGTTGAAGTTGAGTTGGGGGTTTGGAGTTGGAGTTGAGTTGGAGTTGAGTTGGGTTGGGGGTTGGAGTTGAGTTGGGTTGGGGGTTGGAGTTGGGTTGGAGTTGGGTTGGGGGTTGGAGTTGGGTTGGAGTTGGGTTGGGGGTTGGAGTTGAGTTGGGGATTGGAGTTGGGTTGGGTTGGGGGTTGTAGTTGAGTTGGGGGTTGGAGTTGAGTTGGGTTGGGGGTTGGAGTTGAGTTGGGTTGGGTTGGGGGTTGGACTTGAGTTGGGGGTTGGAGTTGGGTTGGAGTTGAGTTGGGGGTTGGAGTAGAGTTGGGTTAAGGGTTGAAGTAGAGTTAGGTTAAGGGTTGGAGTAGAGTTGGGTTGGGGGTTGGAGTTGGGTTGGGGGTTGGAGTTGAGCTGGGGATTGGAGTTGAGTTGGGTTGGGGGTTGGAGTAGAGTTGGGTTGAGGGTTGGAGTTGAGTTGAGTTGGGGGTTGGAGTTGAGTTGGGTTGGGGGTTGGAGTTGAGTTGGGTTGGGGGTTGGAGTTGAGTTGAGTTGAGTTGGGGGTTGGAGTAGAGTTGGGTTGAAGTTGAGTTGGGTTGGGGGTTGGAGTTGAGTTGGGTTGGGGGTTGGAGTTGAGTTGGGTTGGAGTAGAATTGAGTTGGGGGTTGGAGGTTGGAGTTGAGTTTAGTTGGGGGTTGGAGTTGAGTTGGGTTGGGGGTTGGAGTAGAGTTGGGTTGGGGGTTGGAGTAGAATTGAGTTGGGGGTTGGAATTGAGTTGGGTTGGGGGTTGGAGTAGAGTTGGGGGTTGGAGTTGAGTTGGGTTGTGGGTTGGAGTAGAGTTGGGGATTGGAGTTGAGTTGGGTTGGGGGTTGGAGTAGAGTTGGGGATTGGAGTTGAGTTGGGTTGGGGGTTGGAGTAAAATTGAGTTGGGGGTTGGAGTTGAGTTGGGTTGGGGGTTGGAGTTGAGTTTGGGTTGGGGGGTTGGAGTTGAGTTGGGGGTTGGAGTTGAGTTGGGTTGGGGGGTTGGAGTTGGGTTGGGGGTTGGAGTTGAGTTAGGTTGGGGGTTGGAGTTGAGTTGGGGGTTGGAGTAGAGTTGGGTTAAGGGTTGGAGTAGAGTTTGGTTAAGGGTTGGAGTCGAGTTGGGTTAAGGGTTGGAGTAGAGTTGGGTTAAGGGTTGGAGTAGAGTTGGGTTAAGGGTTGGAGTAGAGTTGGGTTGGGGGTTGGAGTTGAGTTGAGTTGGGGGTTGGAGTTGAGTTAGGTTGGGGGTTGGAGTTGAGTTGGGTTGGGGGTTGGAGTTGAGTTGGGGGTTGGAGTAGAGTTGGGTTAAAGGTTGGCGTAGAGTTGGGTTAAGGGTTGGAGTAGAGTTGGGTTGGGGGTTGGAGTAGAGTTGGGTTGGGGGTTGGAGTAGAATTGAGTTTGGGGTTGGAATTGAGTTGGGTTGGGGGTTGGAGTAGAGTTGGGGGTTGGAGTTGAGTTGGGTTGTGGGTTGGAGTAGAGTTGGGGATTGGAGTTGAGTTGGGTTGGGGGTTGGAGTAGAGTTGGGGATTGGAGTTGAGTTGGGTTGGGGGTTGGAGTAAAATTGAGTTGGGGGTTGGAGTTGAGTTGGGTTGGGGGTTGGAGTTGAGTTGGGTTGGGGGGTTGGAGTTGAGTTGGGGGTTGGAGTTGAGTTAGGTTGGGGGTTGGAGTTGAGTTGGGGGTTGGAGTAGAGTTGGGTTAAGGGTTGGAGTAGAGTTTGGTTAAGGGTTGGAGTCGAGTTGGGTTAAGGGTTGGAGTAGAGTTGGGTTAAGGGTTGGAGTAGAGTTGGGTTAAGGGTTGGAGTAGAGTTGGGTTAAGGGTTGGAGTAGAGTTGGGTTGGGGGTTGGAGTTGAGTTAGGTTGGGGGTTGGAGTTGAGTTAGGTTGGGGGTTGGAGTTGAGTTAGGTTGGGGGTTGGAGTTGAGTTGGGGGTTGGAGTAGAGTTGGGTTAAAGGTTGGCGTAGAGTTGGGTTAAAGGTTGGCGTAGAGTTGGGTTAAGGGTTGGAGTAGAGTTGGGTTGGGGGTTGGAGTTGAGTTGAGTTGGGGTTGGAGTTGAGTTGAGTTAGAGGTTGGAGTAGAGTTGGGTTGGGGGTTGGAGTAGAGTTGGGTTGGGGGTTGGAGTAGAGTTGGGTTGGGGGTTGGAGTAGAGTTGGAGTTGGGTTGGGGGTTGGAGTTGGGTTGGAGTTGGGTTGGGGGTTGGAGTTGAGTTGGGGATTGGAGTTGGGTTGGGTTGGGGGTTGTAGTTGAGTTGGGGGTTGGAGTTGAGTTGGGTTGGGGGTTGGAGTTGAGTTGGGTTGGGTTGGGGGTTGGACTTGAGTTGGGGGTTGGAGTTGGGTTGGAGTTGAGTTGGGGGTTGGAGTAGAGTTGGGTTAAGGGTTGAAGTAGAGTTAGGTTAAGGGTTGGAGTAGAGTTGGGTTGGGGGTTGGAGTTGGGTTGGGGGTTGGAGTTGAGCTGGGGATTGGAGTTGAGTTGGGTTGGGGGTTGGAGTAGAGTTGGGTTGAGGGTTGGAGTTGAGTTGAGTTGGGGGTTGGAGTTGAGTTGGGTTGGGGGTTGGAGTTGAGTTGGGTTGGGGGTTGGAGTTGAGTTGAGTTGAGTTGGGGGTTGGAGTAGAGTTGGGTTGAAGTTGAGTTGGGTTGGGGGTTGGAGTTGAGTTGGGTTGGGGGTTGGAGTTGAGTTGGGTTGGAGTAGAATTGAGTTGGGGGTTGGAGGTTGGAGTTGAGTTTAGTTGGGGGTTGGAGTTGAGTTGAGTTGGGGGTTGGAGTAGAGTTGGGTTGGGGGTTGGAGTAGAATTGAGTTTGGGGTTGGAATTGAGTTGGGTTGGGGGTTGGAGTAGAGTTGGGGGTTGGAGTTGAGTTGGGTTGTGGGTTGGAGTAGAGTTGGGGATTGGAGTTGAGTTGGGTTGGGGGTTGGAGTAGAGTTGGGGATTGGAGTTGAGTTGGGTTGGGGGTTGGAGTAAAATTGAGTTGGGGGTTGGAGTTGAGTTGGGTTGGGGGTTGGAGTTGAGTTGGGTTGGGGGGTTGGAGTTGAGTTGGGGGTTGGAGTTGAGTTGGGTTGGGGGGTTGGAGTTGAGTTGGGGGTTGGAGTTGAGTTAGGTTGGGGGTTGGAGTTGAGTTGGGGGTTGGAGTAGAGTTGGGTTAAGGGTTGGAGTAGAGTTTGGTTAAGGGTTGGAGTCGAGTTGGGTTAAGGGTTGGAGTAGAGTTGGGTTAAGGGTTGGAGTAGAGTTGGGTTAAGGGTTGGAGTAGAGTTGGGTTGGGGGTTGGAGTTGAGTTGAGTTGGGGGTTGGAGTTGAGTTAGGTTGGGGGTTGGAGTTGAGTTAGGTTGGGGGTTGGAGTTGAGTTGGGGGTTGGAGTAGAGTTGGGTTAAAGGTTGGCGTAGAGTTGGGTTAAGGGTTGGAGTAGAGTTGGGTTGGGGGTTGGAGTAGAGTTGGGTTGGGGGTTGGAGTAGAATTGAGTTTGGGGTTGGAATTGAGTTGGGTTGGGGGTTGGAGTAGAGTTGGGGGTTGGAGTTGAGTTGGGTTGTGGGTTGGAGTAGAGTTGGGGATTGGAGTTGAGTTGGGTTGGGGGTTGGAGTAGAGTTGGGGATTGGAGTTGAGTTGGGTTGGGGGTTGGAGTAAAATTGAGTTGGGGGTTGGAGTTGAGTTGGGTTGGGGGTTGGAGTTGAGTTGGGTTGGGGGGTTGGAGTTGAGTTGGGGGTTGGAGTTGAGTTAGGTTGGGGGTTGGAGTTGAGTTGGGGGTTGGAGTAGAGTTGGGTTAAGGGTTGGAGTAGAGTTTGGTTAAGGGTTGGAGTCGAGTTGGGTTAAGGGTTGGAGTAGAGTTGGGTTAAGGGTTGGAGTAGAGTTGGGTTAAGGGTTGGAGTAGAGTTGGGTTAAGGGTTGGAGTAGAGTTGGGTTGGGGGTTGGAGTTGAGTTAGGTTGGGGGTTGGAGTTGAGTTAGGTTGGGGGTTGGAGTTGAGTTAGGTTGGGGGTTGGAGTTGAGTTGGGGGTTGGAGTAGAGTTGGGTTAAAGGTTGGCGTAGAGTTGGGTTAAGGGTTGGAGTAGAGTTGGGTTGGGGGTTGGAGTTGAGTTGAGTTGGGGTTGGAGTTGAGTTGAGTTAGAGGTTGGAGTAGAGTTGGGTTGGGGGTTGGAGTAGAGTTGGGTTGGGGGTTGGAGTAGAGTTGGGTTGGGGGTTGGAGTAGAGTTGGGTTGGGGGTTGGAGTAGAGTTGGGTTGGGGGCTGGAGTTGAGTTGGGTTGGGGGCTGGAGTTGAGTTGGGTTGGGGGTTGGCCCCATATTATCCTTTTGCTGGACGCTCATCCTGGGACCCCGACTGCCGCTTCTGAGGAGGGTGTCCAAAAAGGGGCTTACAGAGGATTCTGGATGACCCCAGCCGTATCCTAAACGGAAAGATTGATAGAAAGTGTCAAGTGATATATTTCTCTTGTTGGTTTCATTGCGAAAAAAATTGTCAAATCATTGGTGTCAGTGGGATAGACCCAGTTTCTAGACGCCCCAAAAATGTAATCATTGTATGCAGGGCGTGTCTAGTATGCCCTGCTGCCGGGATCCCCCCTGTCACAGTACACCACAATTCAGCTCTGATGAATCACAGATGCAATGTATAGAAGGTCACGTTAGCAGGCGCTGTAAAAAAACATAAAAACAGTCCAGCAATGTTTATCAACAACCCTAATGCTCAGCCACCAATACAGAAAGATACAAAGAAATACTGTTTTATTTTGTAACTTTCTGTTTATTCATCCACAGATGAACTTTGATCTGCAGATGAAGTCCGTTAAAGCAACCTGACAAGTAAAAAATTACTATTAAATGTTCCTCCGTTGAACCACCTTATTAACCCTTCGTTTATCAGCCCTAATTAACTCCTTATTCTACTTCTCCATTTAATTATAATTTTCCTGGTGATTTTTTTTCTATTTTATTAACTAATATTTAAAAAAAATCTGCTTTTGTTTGCTTTGTTCATTAATATTTTTTACACCTTTTTACATCTATTTACAAGTATCGCACTAAAAAAAAAAAAGTGCAAAATTAAAAAAAAAAAATACTTTTATTGGCCCAGATTCACGAATCTCAGCGCATCAATAGGCGGGCGTATCGCAATGCAGATACACTAGACCGTCGAAACGTAGAGAGGCAAGCTGCCTATTCAGCAAGCAAATGCGCGCTGCGATGCGCCATCGTAATGTAATTTTGATGGCGTAACCCGACGTAATTCAAATTGGGAAGGAGGTGGGCGTGATCCATTTAAATGAATCGTGACCCCATGCAAATTAAGGTCCGAACGAACGGCGCATGCGCCGTCACGTGATCGCATCCCCCGCGTCCCACTGCGCATGCGCCCCAATTCGCCGATCGTAGTCCCCCCCACGATAACCCAGCCCACCGTTTCCGCCCAGGGCATAAATCCGCCCAGACATGCGCCAGTCAAGTGCAAAAGTACACCTGCTGGTTTTGGTCGTTTGGTGTGGCTACTTTTGCTTTGGTCAGATCAAAAAAGATGTCTGAGGCTGGCACGAAAGATAGGAGGGAAAAAAACTTTCTTATTGAGGAGAAGGCGGTGATTATTGATGCCATGAGGAAGTATAACAAGTTCCTCCACGGCAAGGAAAGTGGCTCGACCAGCAAGGTCCGTAAGGATCAAGGCCCAGATTCACGAAGCAGATACGACGGTGTATCTCGAGATACGCGGCGTAAGTGTAGATGTGCGCCGTCGTATCGATGCGCGGTACCCACAGAAGCACATACACGTGAACTTAGGCTTCACCCGTCCAACGCAACTGTCCTCCGCCGGCGAAACTTAGGCGCATATTTAGGCTAGGCGTAGTCTTCGTTCCCATTGATTAGCTATTCAATTATGCAAATGAGGGCGAAATGCCGATTCACATGCGTACGATTGTCCGTCGTAGGCTACGCGCGGTGCGCGTAAGCTGCTAGCCCGATCTAAAGTTACCCTTCATAAAAGCAGGGGTAACTTTGCAACGGACTTGCACAGGTCAGCTGGAGAGCAGCAACAGCAGCAGCGTGACAGAAGAGCTGAGCAACAACACTTGCAGGACAACACATCTGTGTGCCAACATGTCAGGGGCAGCCGTGGTCATAGTACTACGGCGTCTACGAGCACGCAGGAGGAGGGCACAGGAGAGGGTACCCCGAGATCGCATGGACCTCTTTGGCATGGTGGAATCGGAGGTGTTTCGCTTGTTGAGATTTGACACTGAAGCCATCATGGAAATAGTACGATCCCTGCAGGATGACCTCACCAACCCAACACATCGATCACAAGCAGTGCCGCCACTGCTCAAGGTCATGGCAACCCTGCATTTTTTGGCCAGTGGATCATTTCAAAGAACCAGTGGAAATTTGGCTGGGATGTCCCAATCCACAATGAGTAGGTGCGTGCACCAAGTTGTACCCGCTATCCTGAGACGGATGTCCCACCACATTGTGAGACCCACCCAGGAGGTCCAGCAGGCAAAGGCAAGAACCGAATTCTTTAAAATAGCCAGATTTCCACGCACTGTGGGGGCCATTGATTGTTCTCACGTGGCACTCCAGCCCCCCCGTGACGCTGAACATATGTACCGTAACAGGAAGAATTGGCATTCCATTAATGTACAAGTAATAACCGATGCTCAAGGCCTCATATGGCACGTATGTGCTAAACACCCTGGGGCCACCCATGACAGCTTTATCTACCGGCAAAGTGACATCCCAAGACAATTTGAAGAGAACGTGTATGGGGACAGCTGGCTGGTTGGTGAGTGACATGGGTGTCAGGCATTACTGTCCCCCCCCCATGATGCTGACATCACGAGGGGCACATGCATGACTAACATCCTCCTGTCTTTTCCCTTACAGGTGACTCTGGATATGCCCTGGGACCCCATCTCATGACTCCATTCCGGAACCCACAAACACCAGGAGAAAGAAGCTACAATGAGGCTCATATACGTACCCGGGGAGTGGTGGAGCGCACGTTTGGCCTCCTGAAGTCACGGTTCCGATGCCTAGATAGGTCTGGGGGTACACTGTTGTATGCCCCAGACTTTGTGTGCCAGATAATCGGGGCATGTTGCATTTTGCACAATTTCGCAATGAGAAGGGGCCTGCAGATTGAAGTCCGTCATGACCTGACCCCCGAACCAGACATTCCCCCCCCACCCGAGGGTCCCCCGTCTGCTGAGGGAAGAGCAGTCAGGAGATGCCTCGTGGTAGGCTTATTTTCACGTGCAACACGCACATGAAACATGTCACAATGCTAATGCACGCATGCACCCCACTGTGGTCCCTAACACACCCCCCCCCCCAAACACCAATAAATTGGATTAGACCGAAGTACACCGTGCGGTACTTGGGAGCAGCAACGCCACGTCAAGGCTCCAATTATGTTGCTGTATGTTTTTCAGAAAATATTTGTCAATATATATATCCCAAATAAAAATAAAATAAATACAACTCCAATTGAGTCTCATAATAAAAAAATATCACTCATATCATGAGTATCAATTAATAACAAAAAATCAAATAGAATATAAAAATAAAATAATATAAATGGCACTCATCTGGCCCGACGTGTACTACGCCTAGTGCCAAGGCTCCGTGCCCTCTGTTGCCTGGGGGCAGCCGCGGGTGGGGGGGGTGGGTCATTGGGAGGAGGAACATCCCCCGGTCTCTCCCTGGCTGCCTGGATACCCTCTAAAGCCAGGGCTATGCGGGTGAGGACCGCAGTGGTCTGATTCCCCACCGCCTCAATGGCTGCTGTATTGGCCTGTATGGCCACTCCCAGGCTCCTGACCTCTGCCACAAGGCCTGAATTAGTGTCATCCAGGTCCCTAACGCAGGTCACCAACGCAGTGCTGTTGGCACTGAGCTCCTGCACATTTTCACTCATGGTGGCAGTGAAAGCAGCCTGGGTCTGATGCATGGAGGCCAGGCTGGCTGCCACCCGGCGCATATCACATGCAACAGAACCCACATGTTGGGTCTGCCTGGCCAGGTCCATAGCCAAAGTGGCTTCTAAGGCATCAGGATCACCCCTCGTCTTCCTAGTTGCCTTCCTGGGTGCAGGTGAGGCTTGGGGACGAATGTATGGGGAGGACCCTGAGGGAACTTCCCTTAGGGAGGATGGGCTTCCCAAAAGGGTGGAGGCCCTTGGGGGGGTTACAATGAAGTTGGAGTCCCTTGGGGGGGTATCCCCTATGGAGGTATGGGAGGGTCCAGCGACGGTGGTCTCATCCCCCAGATATATGCCATCATCCAGGTGCCCGTGCTCCTCCTCCACTTCCTCTAATGGAGAGGTGTGGACACTGGTATCCTGGGATTGGCTTGGTTGGCCAGCAGCCGAGGATGGGCCCGCTTCATCCTGCATATCTGTGGATGACACAAAACAGTAATATGTTGGTGGACCCACACACTTGTCACATATTCACTCCCCCCCCCACATGCTATACACCAGATAAAATAAAAAACACACTCACCTGTCCTCAAGGGCTGATCAACTGACTCGAAGCCCTCCAGGCCCTCCACCTGCTCCTTCTCCAGGCACCTGGCAATGACCTCCTCATCAGGTGTCAGTCTTAGTTTCAGGGCTGGTCCACCTCCGGTGCCCCTACTGTGTTTTTTTATCTTGGCCACCTTCTCCTTCACAAGACGCCGCAGGTCGTTGATCTTCTTGGCGATCTTGTCTGGGGTCCGGTTGGCATAGCCAAGGGCACTCACCTCCGCAGCAATCTGTGTCAAGATTTGATCCTTACGGACCTTGCTGGTCGAGCCACTTTCCTTGCCGTGGAGGAACTTGTTATACTTCCTCATGGCATCAATAATCACCGCCTTCTCCTCAATAAGAAAGTTTTTTTCCCTCCTATCTTTCGTGCCAGCCTCAGACATCTTTTTTGATCTGACCAAAGCAAAAGTAGCCACACCAAACGACCAAAACCAGCAGGTGTACTTTTGCACTTGACTGGCGCATGTCTGGGCGGATTTATGCCCTGGGCGGAAACGGTGGGCTGGGTTATCGTGGGGGGGACTACGATCGGCGAATTGGGGCGCATGCGCAGTGGGACGCGGGGGATGCGATCACGTGACGGCGCATGCGCCGTTCGTTCGGACCTTAATTTGCATGGGGTCACGATTCATTTAAATGGATCACGCCCACCTCCTTCCCAATTTGAATTACGTCGGGTTACGCCATCAAAATTACATTACGATGGCGCATCGCAGCGCGCATTTGCTTGCTGAATAGGCAGCTTGCCTCTCTACGTTTCGACGGTCTAGTGTATCTGCATTGCGATACGCCCGCCTATTGATGCGCTGAGATTCGTGAATCTGGGCCCAAATCTTGACACAGATTGCTGCGGAGGTGAGTGCCCTTGGCTATGCCAACCGGACCCCAGACAAGATCGCCAAGAAGATCAACGACCTGCGGCGTCTTGTGAAGGAGAAGGTGGCCAAGATAAAAAAACACAGTAGGGGCACCGGAGGTGGACCAGCCCTGAAACTAAGACTGACACCTGATGAGGAGGTCATTGCCAGGTGCCTGGAGAAGGAGCAGGTGGAGGGCCTGGAGGGCTTCGAGTCAGTTGATCAGCCCTTGAGGACAGGTGAGTGTGTTTTTTATTTTATCTGGTGTATAGCATGTGGGGGGGGGAGTGAATATGTGACAAGTGTGTGGGTCCACCAACATATTACTGTTTTGTGTCATCCACAGATATGCAGGATGAAGCGGGCCCATCCTCGGCTGCTGGCCAACCAAGCCAATCCCAGGATACCAGTGTCCACACCTCTCCATTAGAGGAAGTGGAGGAGGAGCACGGGCACCTGGATGATGGCATATATCTGGGGGATGAGACCACCGTCGCTGGACCCTCCCATACCTCCATAGGGGATACCCCCCCAAGGGACTCCAACTTCATTGTAACCCCCCCAAGGGCCTCCACCCTTTTGGGAAGCCCATCCTCCCTAAGGGAAGTTCCCTCAGGGTCCTCCCCATACATTCGTCCCCAAGCCTCACCTGCACCCAGGAAGGCAACTAGGAAGACGAGGGGTGATCCTGATGCCTTAGAAGCCACTTTGGCTATGGACCTGGCCAGGCAGACCCAACATGTGGGTTCTGTTGCATGTGATATGCGCCGGGTGGCAGCCAGCCTGGCCTCCATGCATCAGACCCAGGCTGCTTTCACTGCCACCATGAGTGAAAATGTGCAGGAGCTCAGTGCCAACAGCACTGCGTTGGTGACCTGCGTTAGGGACCTGGATGACACTAATTCAGGCCTTGTGGCAGAGGTCAGGAGCCTGGGAGTGGCCATACAGGCCAATACAGCAGCCATTGAGGCGGTGGGGAATCAGACCACTGCGGTCCTCACCCGCATAGCCCTGGCTTTAGAGGGTATCCAGGCAGCCAGGGAGAGACCGGGGGATGTTCCTCCTCCCAATGACCCACCCCCCCCACCCGCGGCTGCCCCCAGGCAACAGAGGGCACGGAGCCTTGGCACTAGGCGTAGTACACGTCGGGCCAGATGAGTGCCATTTATATTATTTTATTTTTATATTCTATTTGATTTTTTGTTATTAATTGATACTCATGATATGAGTGATATTTTTTTATTATGAGACTCAATTGGAGTTGTATTTATTTTATTTTTATTTGGGATATATATATTGACAAATATTTTCTGAAAAACATACAGCAACATAATTGGAGCCTTGACGTGGCGTTGCTGCTCCCAAGTACCGCACGGTGTACTTCGGTCTAATCCAATTTATTGGTGTTTGGGGGGGGGGGGGTGTTAGGGACCACAGTGGGGTGCATGCGTGCATTAGCATTGTGACATGTTTCATGTGCGTGTTGCACGTGAAAATAAGCCTACCACGAGGCATCTCCTGACTGCTCTTCCCTCAGCAGACGGGGGACCCTCGGGTGGGGGGGGAATGTCTGGTTCGGGGGTCAGGTCATGACGGACTTCAATCTGCAGGCCCCTTCTCATTGCGAAATTGTGCAAAATGCAACATGCCCCGATTATCTGGCACACAAAGTCTGGGGCATACAACAGTGTACCCCCAGACCTATCTAGGCATCGGAACCGTGACTTCAGGAGGCCAAACGTGCGCTCCACCACTCCCCGGGTACGTATATGAGCCTCATTGTAGCTTCTTTCTCCTGGTGTTTGTGGGTTCCGGAATGGAGTCATGAGATGGGGTCCCAGGGCATATCCAGAGTCACCTGTAAGGGAAAAGACAGGAGGATGTTAGTCATGCATGTGCCCCTCGTGATGTCAGCATCATGGGGGGGGGACAGTAATGCCTGACACCCATGTCACTCACCAACCAGCCAGCTGTCCCCATACACGTTCTCTTCAAATTGTCTTGGGATGTCACTTTGCCGGTAGATAAAGCTGTCATGGGTGGCCCCAGGGTGTTTAGCACATACGTGCCATATGAGGCCTTGAGCATCGGTTATTACTTGTACATTAATGGAATGCCAATTCTTCCTGTTACGGTACATATGTTCAGCGTCACGGGGGGGCTGGAGTGCCACGTGAGAACAATCAATGGCCCCCACAGTGCGTGGAAATCTGGCTATTTTAAAGAATTCGGTTCTTGCCTTTGCCTGCTGGACCTCCTGGGTGGGTCTCACAATGTGGTGGGACATCCGTCTCAGGATAGCGGGTACAACTTGGTGCACGCACCTACTCATTGTGGATTGGGACATCCCAGCCAAATTTCCACTGGTTCTTTGAAATGATCCACTGGCCAAAAAATGCAGGGTTGCCATGACCTTGAGCAGTGGCGGCACTGCTTGTGATCGATGTGTTGGGTTGGTGAGGTCATCCTGCAGGGATCGTACTATTTCCATGATGGCTTCAGTGTCAAATCTCAACAAGCGAAACACCTCCGATTCCACCATGCCAAAGAGGTCCATGCGATCTCGGGGTACCCTCTCCTGTGCCCTCCTCCTGCGTGCTCGTAGACGCCGTAGTACTATGACCACGGCTGCCCCTGACATGTTGGCACACAGATGTGTTGTCCTGCAAGTGTTGTTGCTCAGCTCTTCTGTCACGCTGCTGCTGTTGCTGCTCTCCAGCTGACCTGTGCAAGTCCGTTGCAAAGTTACCCCTGCTTTTATGAAGGGTAACTTTAGATCGGGCTAGCAGCTTACGCGCACCGCGCGTAGCCTACGACGGACAATCGTACGCATGTGAATCGGCATTTCGCCCTCATTTGCATAATTGAATAGCTAATCAATGGGAACGAAGACTACGCCTAGCCTAAATATGCGCCTAAGTTTCGCCGGCGGAGGACAGTTGCGTTGGACGGGTGAAGCCTAAGTTCACGTGTATGTGCTTCTGTGGGTACCGCGCATCGATACGACGGCGCACATCTACACTTACGCCGCGTATCTCGAGATACACCGTCGTATCTGCTTCGTGAATCTGGGCCATTCATTTGTAAATAAACTTTGTAATGTTTTGTACCAGAATCATAATTTTTGTGGTGTTTTAAAAAGGAAAAAATACAGAATAAAATGCACACTTTTTATGTGCAGTAAAATAAGCCCCATTGCTGGTGTCAGTGAGATAAAATAAGCCCCACTGTTGGTGTCAGTGAGATAAAATAAGCCCCATTGTTGGTGTCAGTGAGATAAAATAAGCCCCATTGTTGGTGTCAGTGAAATGCAGTAATTGGATGGGGAAAAAGGATGCTTGGAGGAGAGACTGTGGGAATGGAGGGGGGAGACTGGAGGAACTGGGAACAAAGACTGAAGGAAATGAAAGGAAAGACTGTGGGAACTGGGGAGAGCGAGAGTGGAAAATGGAGGGACAGCCTGAAGGAACTGGGAGGAGATACTTCAGGAACTGGGAGGAGATAGTACAAGAACTGGGAGGAGTGATTGCAGGAACTGGGAGGAGATACTTCAGGAACTGGGAGGAGATACTTCAGGAACTGGGAGGAGATACTTCAGAAACTGGGAGGAGATACTTCAGGAACTGGGAGGAGACAGTACAGGAAATAGGAGGAGACAATACAGGAAACAGGAGGAGATACTTCAGGAACTGGGAGGAGATACAGGAACTGGGAGGAGATAGTACAGGAAATAGGAGGAGATACTTCAGGAAATAGGAGGAGATAGTACAGGAAATAGGAGGAGATTGTACAGGAAATAGGAGGAGATTGTACAGGAAATAGGAGGAGACAGTACAGGAACTGAGTTGAGACACTGAAGGAGCTTGGGGGAGAGACTGAAAGAACTGTATGAAAGAGTTGATAAATTGGGGAGGGGGGCCTGCAGGATCCCTGAAGTGTGACTGCAGGAATGGGTAGGAGATACTGCAAGAACTGGGGGAGGAGAGACTACAGAAACTGGATAATGAGAGACTGCATGAATTGGTAGGAGATACTAAAGGAACTGGTAGGAGAGACTGCAGGAACCCTGAGGTTTGGCTGCAGGAACTGGTAGGAGATACTGCAGGAACCGGGAACGGAGAGACTACATGAACTGGAGGAGTGGAGACTGCCAGGACTAGTGGGAGAGACTGATGAAATAGGGAAAACTACAGGAACTCTGATTAGAGACTGCAGGAACTGGTAGGAAATACTGCAGGAACTAGGGGAAGGAGAGACTGCAGGAACCCTGAGGTGTGGCTGCAGGAACCCTGAGGTGTGGCTGCAGGAACCCTGAGGTGTGGCTGCAGGAACTGGTAGGAGATGCTGATGAAACTTGGGGAAGGAGAGACTGCATGAACTGGAGGAGTGGAGACTGCCAGGACTAGTGGGAGAGACTGAAGAAATAGGGGGAAGAAACTACAGGAACGCTAATGAGAGGCTGCAGGAACTTGGAGGCGAGACTGCAGGAACTGTGGAAAAAAGAATTACGGTAGTCCACGAACACAGGGTGAAAAGACTGCAGAAAATGGAGAGAGATGTTTAATATCTTAGGAGAACAGACTGTGGGAAATAGACAGTGATTGGAGGATGTGACCACTGGTGGGAAAATAAAGAGTATAATCTAGTGCCCTGGGACAGCAGATATAGGGAGGGGGTGGACAGCAGTACCCAGTATATGGAGATATAGGGAGGGGGGTGGACAGCAGTACCCAGTATATGGAGATATAGGGAGGGGGGTGGACAGCAGTACCCAGTATATGGAGATATAGGGAGGGGGTGGACAGCAGTACCTAGTATATGGAGATATAGGGAGGGTGATGGACAGCAGTACCCAGTATATGGAGATATAGGGAGGGGGGTGGACAGCAGTACCCAGTATATGGAGATATAGGGAGGGCGGTGGACAGCAGTACCCAGTATATGGAGATATAGGGAGGGCGGTGGACAGCAGTACCCAGTATATGGAGATATAGGGAGGGGGGTGGACAGCAGTACCCAGTATATGGAGATATAGGGAGGGGGGTGGACAGCAGTACCCAGTATATGGAGATATAGGGAGGGGGGTGGACAGTAGTACCCAGTATATGGAGATATAGGGAGGGGGGTGGACAGCAGTACCCAGTATATGGAGATATAGGGAGGGGGTGGACAGCAATATCCAGTATATGGAGATATAGGGAAGGGAGTGGACAGCATTACCCAGTATATGGAGATATAGGGAGGGGGTGGACAGCAGTACCCAGTATATGGAGATATAGGGAGGGGAGTGGACAGCAGTACCCAGTATATGGAGATATAGGGAGGGGGGTGGACAGCAGTACCCAGTATATGGAGATATAGGGAGGGGGTGGACAGCAGTACCCAGTATATGGAGATATAGGGAGGGGGTGGACAGCAATACCCAGTATATGGAGATATAGGGAGGGGGGTGGACAGCAGTACCCAGTATATGGAGATATAGGGAGGGGGGTGGACAGAAGTAAAATACCCCAGTCCGAGAGGGGGGGGATAAATGTGATTACAAGGAGTGTGCTGGGATCCCCAATCATATCATTCCCTGCACCCAATAAACCAAGAAGGATGCTTACCCGATCACTAGCGCCCCCTATCTCAAGGTTTCCTGGGGGGGGAAAAAGACAATGCAGCTGTTATTGTGAGTAAAAGGAAAACAAAGTCATCAATGCTGAATGATTGATCAGAGTCATGTGCACAGTGTTGGAATCCAAACTAATTGGTGTTGCTATCTTAAAGCTCCGCCTTTATAACAAGCCAATTGCTCCCCCTATTGGATATGCCAGACAGTGCAGTCAGTATCCTTGTTAAACAACTTCTGCTTAAACTATCTGCATACAATGTTCCTCGGGTTCATTGGATGTCTATTGACAAAGTTCTACTGCACTAAGTAGGAAGTCCAACATGTCTATGTAATAATCAAATATGGCCGCACCCATCTACATGTATAATAAATACTGATTACAGAAACATAGGAAAGCAGATGGGATTTGAAGGAAATATTTATCCGGGATCTGATGTACATGAATGATGTACAATGACCTGATTAACCAATCAGAAATCATCTCAGCTGGAATGAAATGGTCATTGCCCTAACCGGAGCGCAGACAAGGGGATCTCTCACTCCCTATAGGAAAATTCTACTTAGGAAGAAATAGAGATTAGAATAATTTTCTCCTTACGTTGACGTTTTTTGTTCCACCTCCATAGAAAAAAAGAGCAGACCGCCAGAATGAGCACCGCAGCCAGACAAAGGAGGACAATCTGCAGAATTGCCGGACGGTAAGCAGACTTTCTGATTAAAAAGAAAATAAATATATAAGAAAAAATAACTCAATCAATCATCCAATCCCTTCAGGTCTGATATGGATATTAAGGGGAACCCCACACATTTTTTCAGGTCTGGTATAGATTTTAACGGAAACATTGTGCCAAAAAAAAAAGCGTGGGGTTCCCCCAAAAATCCATAACAGACCCTTATCCGAGCACGCAACCTGGCAGGCCGCAGGAAAAGAGGGGGATGAGAGGGCGCCCTCCTCCTGAACCGTACCAGGCCACATGCCCTCAACATGTGGAGGGTGCTTTGGGGGTCTGTGACCCCTCAAAGCACCTTGTCCCCATGTTGATGGGGACAAGGGCCTCATACCCTCAACCCTTGCCCAGTGGTTGTGGGGGTCTGCAGGCGGGGGGCTTATAGTAATCTGGAAGTCCCCTTTAACAAAAGGGACCCCCAGATTCCAGCCCCCCATGTGAATTGGTAAAGGGGTACATTGTACCTCTACCATTTCACAAAAAAAGTGTAAAAAAAAAGGTAAAAAAAAAAACACGTCATTTTAATAGAAAAAAGAATTCCAGCATGGTACATCCTTCCACGACCCGGACCCGGGCTACCCGCCACTACCCGCCGCTACATCCTCCTTCTTAGAAGGCTCCCGGGTGAATGACGTGTGAGCCGTGTGAATGAATAAATAAATAATTGAGAAACTTATATAGCGCGACACATGCAAACTTAATCGCCTCTGGGCGCTTGATGTACCTGACTCTTTTGATATCAAAAGAGATGAGTTTTGATCTTTTTCCTGAAGGCTAAGTGGTTCTCCTCCAACCGAATGCTGGTTAGTAAAGCGTTCCATAGTCTGGGACCTTGGACCGCGAATCTTCTATCTCCTTTGGTTTTGTAGTTGGCTTTCGGTATCTGAAGAAGATTTTGATTGGTGGATCGCAGAATGCGATTGGGATTATGGGCTTTTATTTTTTCGTATAGATAATGGGGAGCATTCCTATGGATACATCTATGGGTTAGACACAGTGCTTTAAAAGCAATTCTGTCTTTTACTGGTAACCAATGAAGGGATCTCAGCGAAGGTGAGATTGATTCCCAGGGCTTTTTCCCGGTCACTAGTCTGGCGGCCGTATTTTGAACGACTTGCAGACGAGCGATTTGGTACTTTGGGAGTCCGAGGTAAAGGGCATTTGCATAGTCCAGTCTAGAGTTCACAATTGATCCCACCACGACTGCTATGTCTTCTTTGGGAATAAAAGGAGTAAGTCTACGTAGTAGGCGCAGCAGATGGTGAGATCGCTGACTACCGACCCTATTTGGGCGTCCATTGTCATGTCGGAGTCGAAGATGACCCCGAGACTTTTGACTTTGGCGCTAGGGGAGATGATTTTGCCCAGAATTGGCGGGGGTATCCACGGTGTTGCATGTTGATTCCTCCGTTTGGCGTGAAACAGGAGAAGTTCTGTTTTCGCTCCGTTGAGTTTAAGGTAACTCTTTGTCATCCAGTTCTCTATCAAAGAGAGACATGTCTCTAGATTGAGATGATGATCCTTTCTATTGCAAATGCGGAAATACAGTTGCGTGTCATCTGCATATGAGTGATAAAGCAGTTTTTGGCTGCTGATGATTTCAAAAAGAGGACGAAGATAGATGTTGAATAACACCGGCGACAGAGGCGATCCTTGAGGGACTCCGCACGATACTGTGCGTTTCTCAGAAGTGAAGGGTCCTAGCTTCACTGTTTGAGATTGGTTTTCCAAAAAAGAGGATAACCAAGATAAATCGCCCTCTGCAACTCTGGCTACTTCAGTTAGCCGTGACAATAATAGTTTGTGGTCTACAGTGTCAAAAGCTGCGCTTAGGTCTAACAGAACCAGAAGACAAGATTCTCCTTCGTCTGCGGCCTCGAGAGCGTCGTCCCATATTTTAAGCAATGCTGTTTCCGTCCCATGTCCTGGTCGGAAACCCGATTGAAATGGATCAAGTAGGTTGTGGGTATCTAGATGCTGTTGCAGCTGTTGTACCACTACTTTTTCCATGATCTTTGAGAGTACATTTAGGCATGTTATGGGACAGCGGTGGAGAGGGTCCTTGGGGTCTAGTGTGGGTTTCTTCAAGATGGGTTTGATTATGCCCTCTTTCAACAGGGAGGGCACTATGCCCTCTTCGAAAGATTGGTTTATAAGCTGCGTGATGGGAGGTGCCAGGATGTCGACACATTCCTTCAGCAGTTTAGTGGGGATGATATCATTCGGTGCTGTGCCGTTACCTCAGGTGTGACATTTCTTTTATACCTGAGGGCAGGGCAACCCGTGACGAGTGACGCCGCCCCATTCTGACGAAACAGGGGTTTCCGGTGGCTTCCCCGTGGTGTCACAGATGACACGTCACGGGTGGCTCCGCCCTCGGGTATAAAAGAAATGTCACATGGCTCACGCGTCATTCGCCCGGGAGCCTTCTATGGAGGAGGCTGTATCGTTCGTTTCGGCGGATAGCGGCGAGAAACGCGGGTTCGGGGCGTGGAAGGATGTACATCGCTGGAATTTATTTTTTTATTTTTTATTAAAGGACTTTTTCCAAGTTGTCTGTGTATTTTTTTTATCTCTTTCGACACTTTTTTGTGAAATGGTAGAGGTACAATGTACCCCATTACCAATTCACATAGGGGGTCGGAATCTGGGGGTCCCCTTTTTTAAAGGGTGCTTCTAGATTACAATAAGAATTTATGTAGGATCCCATATCTACTCAGTATTTATGTAGGTCCGCATATCTCCTTAGTATTTATGTATGACCCGTTATCTTCTCAGTATTTATGTAAGACCCCTTATCAGTTCAGTATCTATGTAGGACCCCCTTATCGTCTTAGTATTTATGTAGAACCCCTGATCTGTTCAGTATTTACAGTATGTAGGACCCCTTATCTGCTCAGTATTTACAGTATGTAGACCCCTTATCTGTTCAGTATTTGTGCAGGACCCAGTATCTGCTCAGTATTTACCTGGGTGTTCAGATAATTTTTTTCCTTCCAGAGACACCACTGATGCTGGGCATTTTTGTAGAGGAGATACTAGATTTGGAGTAAAGGCTCAGTATAGAGGGGATACTGGATGTAGAGGAGAGGCTCAGTATAGAGGGGATACTGGAGGTAGAGGAGAGGCTCAGTATAGAGGAGATACTGGAGGTAGAGGAGAGGCTCAGTATAGAGGGGATATTGGATGTAGAGGAGAGGCTCAGTATAGAGGGGATACTGGATGTAGAGGAGAGGCTCAGTATAGAGGGGATACTGGAGGTAGAGGAGAGGCTCAGTATAGAGGAGATACTGGAGGTAGAGGAGAGGCTCAGTATAGAGGGGATATTGGATGTAGAGGAGAGGCTCAGTATAGAGGAGATACTGGATGTAGAGGAGAGGCTCAGTATAGAGGAGATACTGGAGGTAGAGGAGAGGCTCAGTATAGAGGAGATACTGGATGTAGAGGAGAGGCTCAGTATAGAGGAGATACTGGAGGTAGAGGAGAGGCTCAGTATAGAGGAGATACTGGAGGTAGAGGAGAGGCTCAATACAGAGGAGATACTGGAGGTAGAGGAGAGGCTCAGTATAGAGGAGTTACTGGATGTAGAGGAGAGGCTCAGTATAGAGGAGATACTGGAGGTAGAGGAGAGGCTCAGTATAGAGGAGATACTGGTGGTAGAGGAGAGGCTCGGTATAGAGGAGATACTGGAGGTAGAGGAGAGGCTCAATACAGAGGAGATATTGGAGGTAGAGGAGAGGCCCAGTATAGAGGAGATACTGGAAGTAGAGGAGAGGCTCAGTATAGAGGAGATACTGGAGGTAGAGGAGAGGCTCAGTATAGAGGAGATACTGGATGTAGAGGAGAGGCTCAGTATAGAGGAGATACTGGATGTAGAGGAGAGGCTCAGTATAGAGGAGATACTGGAGGTAGGGGAGAGGCTCAGTATAGAGGAGATACTGGATGTAGAGGAGAGGCTCGGTATAGAGGAGATACTGGAGGTAGAGGAGAGGTTCAGTATAGAGGAGATACTGGAGGTATAGGAGAGGCTCAATATAGAGGAGAAACTGAAAGTAGAGGAGAGGCTCAGTATAGAGGAGATATTGGAAGTAGAGGAGAGGCTCAGTATAGAGGAGATACTGGAGGTAAAGGAGAGGCTCAGTATAGAGGAGATAGTGGAGGTAGAGGAGAGGCTCAGTATAGAGGAGATACTGGAGGTAGAGGAGAGGCTCAGTATAGAGGAGATACTGGAGGTAGAGGAGAGGCTCAGTATAGAGGAGATACTGGAGGTAGAGGAGAGGCTCAGTATAGAGGAGATACTGGATGTAGAGGAGAGGCTCAATACAGAGGAGATACTGGAGGTAGAGGAGAGGCTCAGTATAGAGGAGATACTGGAGGTAGAGGAGAGGCCCAATATAGAGGGGATACTGGATGCAGAGGAGAGGATCAGTATAGAGGAGATACTGGAGGTAGAGGAGAGGCTCAGTATAGAGGAGATACTGGAAGTAGAGGAGAGGCTCTGTATAGAGGAGATACTGGAGGTAGAGGAGAGGCTCAGTATAGAGGAGATACTGGATGTAGAGGAGAGGCTCTGTATAGAGGAGATACTGAATGTAGAGGAGAGGCTCAGTATAGAGGAGACACTGGTGGTAGAGGAGAAGCTCAGTATAGAGGAGATCCTGGAGGTAAAGGAGAGGCTCAATATAGAGGAGACACTGGTGGTAGAGGAGAAACTCAGTATAGAGGAGATACTGGAGGTAGAGGAGAGGCTCGGTATAGAGGAGATACTGGAGGTAGAGGAGAGGCTCAGTATAGAGGAGATACTGGAGGTAGAGGAGAGGCTCAATACAGAGGAGATACTGGAGGTAGAGGAGAGGCTCAATACAGAGGAGATATTGGAGGTAGAGGAGAGGCTCAGTATAGAGGAGATCCTGGAAGTAGAGGAGAGGCTCAGTATAGAGGAGATACTGGATGTAGAGGAGAGGCTCAGTATAGAGGAGATACTGGAGGTAGAGGAGAGGCTCAGTATAGAGAAGATACTGGATGTAGAGGAGAGGCTCAGTATAGAGGAGATACTGGAGGTAGAGGAGAGGCTCAATACAGAGGAGATATTGGAGGTAGAGGAGAGGCTCAGTATAGAGGAGATCCTGGAAGTAGAGGAGAGGCTCAGTATAGAGGAGATACTGGATGTAGAGGAGAGGCTCAGTATAGAGGAGATACTGGAGGTAGAGGAGAGGCTCAGTATAGAGGAGATACTGGAGGTAGAGGAGAGGCTCAGTATAGAGGAGATCCTGGAAGTAGAGGAGAGGCTCAGTATAGAGGAGATCCTGGATGTAGAGGAGAGGTTCAGTATAGAGGAGATACTGGAGGTAGAGGAGAGGTTCAGTATAGAGGAGATACTGGAGGTATAGGAGAGGCTCAATATAGAGGAGAAACTGGAAGTAGAGGAGAGGCTCAGTATAGAGGAGATATTGGAAGTAGAGGAGAGGCTCAGTATAGAGGAGATACTGGAGGTAAAGGAGAGGCTCAGTATAGAGGAGATAGTGGAGGTAGAGGAGAGGCTCAGTATAGAGGAGATACTGGAGGTAGAGGAGAGGCTCAGTATAGAGGAGATACTGGAGGTAGAGGAGAGGCTCAATACAGAGGAGATATTGGAGGTAGAGGAGAGGCTCAGTATAGAGGAGATCCTGGAAGTAGAGGAGAGGCTCAGTATAGAGGAGATACTGGATGTAGAGGAGAGGCTCAGTATAGAGGAGATACTGGAGGTAGAGGAGAGGCTCAGTATAGAGGAGATACTGGAGGTAGAGGAGAGGCTCAGTATAGAGGAGATCCTGGAAGTAGAGGAGAGGCTCAGTATAGAGGAGATCCTGGATGTAGAGGAGAGGTTCAGTATAGAGGAGGTCCTGAAGGTAGAGGAGAGGCTCAGTATAGAGGAGATACTGGAGGTAGAGGAGAGGCTTAGTATAGAGGAGATCCTGGAAGTAGAGGAGAGGCTCAGTATAGAGGAGATACTGGATGTAGAGGAGAGGCTCAGTATAGAGGAGATACTGGATGTAGAGGAGAGGCTCAGTATAGAGGAGATACTGGATGTAGAGTAGAGGCTCAGTATAGAGGAGATACTGGATGTAGAGGAGAGGCTCAGTATAGAGGAGATACTGGAGGTAGAGGAGAGGCTCAGTATAGAGGGGATACTGGATGTAGAGGAGAGGCTCAGTATAGAGGGGATACTGGATGTAGAGGAGAGGCTCAGTATAGAGGAGATACTGGAGGTAGAGAAGAGGTTCAGTATAGAGGAGGTCCTGAAGGTAGAGGAGAGGCTCAGGATAGAGGAGATACTGGAGGTAGAGGAGAGGCTCAGTATAGAGGAGATACTGGATGTAGAGGAGAGGCTCAGTATAGAGGAGATACTGGATGTAGAGGAGAGGCTCAGTATAGAGGAGACACTGGAGGTAGAGGAGAGGCTCAGTATAGAGGAGATACTGGAGGTAGAGGAGAGGCTCAGTATAGAGGAGATACTGGAGGTAGAGGAGAGGCTCGGTATAGAGGAGATACTGGAGGTAGAGGAGAGGCTCGGTATAGAGGAGATCCTGGAAGTAGAGGAGAGGCTCAGTATAGAGGAGATACTGGAGGTAGAGGAGAGGCTCAGTATAGAGGAGATACTGGAGGTAGAGGAGAGGCTCGGTATTGAGGAGATACTGGAGGTAGAGGAGAGGCTCAGTATAGAGAAGATACTGGAGGTAGAGGAGAGGCTCAGTATAGAGGAGATACTGAAGGTAGAGGAGAGGCTCAGTATAGAGGAGATACTGGAGGTAGAGGAGAGGCTCAGTATAGAGGAGATACTGGATGTAGAGGAGAGGCTCAGTATAGAGGAGATACTGAATGTAGAGGAGAGGCTCAGTATAGAGGAGACACTGGAGGTAGAGGAGAGGCTCGGTATAGAGGAGATACTGGAGGTAGTGGAGAGGCTCAGTATAGAGGAGATACTGGATGTAGAGGAGAGGCTCAGTATAGAGGAGATTCTGGATGTAGAGGAGAGGCTCAGTATAGAGGAGATACTGGAGGTAGTGGAGAGGCTCAGTATAGAGGAGATACTGGATGTAGAGGAGAGGCTCAGTATAGAGGAGATACTGGAGGTAGTGGAGAGGCTCAGTATAGAGGAGATACTGGATGTAGAGGAGAGGCTCAGTATAGAGGAGATACTGGAGGTAGTGGAGAGGCTCAGTATAGAGGAGATACTGGATGTAGAGGAGAGGCTCAGTATAGAGGAGATACTGGATGTAGAGGAGAGGCTCAGTATAGAGGAGATACTGGAGGTAGTGGAGAGGCTCAGTATAGAGGAGATACTGGATGTAGAGGAGAGGCTCAGTATAGAGGAGATACTGGAGGTAGAGGAGAGGCTCGGTATAGAGGAGATCCTGGAAGTAGAGGAGAGGCTCAGTATAGAGGAGATCCTGGATGTAGAGGAGAGGTTCAGTATAGAGGAGGTCCTGAAGGTAGAGGAGAGGCTCAGTATAGAGGAGATACTGGAGGTAGAGGCTTAGTATAGAGGAGATCCTGGAAGTAGAGGAGAGGCTCAGTATAAAGGAGATACTGGATGTAGAGGAGAGGCTCAGTATAGAGGAGATACTGGATGTAGAGGAGAGGCTCAGTATAGAGGAGATACTGGATGTAGAGGAGAGGCTCAGTATAGAGGAGATACTGGATGTAGAGGAGAGGCTCAGTATAGAGGAGATACTGGATGTAGAGGAGAGGCTCAGTATAGAGGAGATACTGGTGGTAGAGTAGAGGCTCGGTATAGAGGAGATACTGGAGGTAGAGGAGAGGCTCGGTATAGAGGAGATAGTGGATGTAGAGGAGAGGCTCGGTATAGAGGAGATACTGGAGGTAGAGGAGAGGCTCGGTATAGAGGAGATACTGGAGGTAGAGGAGAGGCTCGGTATAGAGGAGAGGCTCAGTATAGAGGAGATACTGGAGGTAGAGGAGAGGCTCAGTATAGAGGAGATACTGGTGGTAGAGGAGAGGCTCAGTATAGAGGAGAGGCTCAGTATAGAGGAGATACTGGAGGTAGAGGAGAGGCTCAGTATAGAGGAGATACTGGAGGTAGAGGAGAGGCTCAGTATAGAGGATAAACTGGAGGTAGAGAAGAGGCTCAGTATAGAGGAGATCCTGAATGTAGAGGAGAGGCTCGGTATAGAGGAGATACTGGTGGTAGAGGAGAGGCTCGGTATAGCCTGGCCTCTCCAATTACAGTTTGCAGACCTTATAATCTTTTTTTTATTTTTCCCACCAATAATAAATTAATGTAATAAAAAATAAATGTGAATGAGATATCCGCCACTTCTCACCTAACTTTGACATTGTTATCATCGCCCTTATCTTCTTTTTGCTTCTCCTCTTCACAGATAGGATCGGTCGGAATACCTTAAACAGTTAGAACAGAGCAGAGTTCACACAGCTTCACTCTTTAGTTCCTCTGAAAGTCATTTTACAAGAATAACAAGATTTACTAACATTTTATAAGCCGTCTTTCCTTTCTTCTAAACCCACAAATCATAGAACAGGACAGGACATCGATCTCTGATCGCTCTTTGCTGGATTGGAAGGACTTTTGCTGGACTTTTCGCTTGTTCAGCGGGGGATGAACCTCATATAGAGCAGTGTTTTTTTTTATACCGACACAATATATGACGGCTTCCTTCTCCCGCTGACAATGGTTGTTAAGGAAGCAGCGGGTGTCGGCATGTGTCGCAACCTTAGCAACCAGTGATATCACCGGCTCTATTCATTTGCTGGAAATACATTTTTGGCTGTGTAAACAAAGTGGCATCGAAAGCGATGACATCATTCACCAAATATGGCCAAATGATCATACTTTGTCAATGACATCACTGCATATACCCCGCCCCTTTGTGTATATTACCGGTGAGGACCTGAGCTGTCATTTGTGGCAAGTGTAGTGAGAGAATTTAATGTCGGTGGCTTTTTTTTTTGGGAGGCAGTATTTGGGGGCCTCCATATTCTAATAAGCCCCCCCACAGACCGGGCCAGGGCTGTGGGGTAAAGACTCTTGTCCTTATCAATATGAGGACAAAGTGCAATCGGGAAACCCCCTTGTAAGGTACCCCCCCTCATGTTAAGGACACGTAGCCTGGTATGGGGAGATGGGGGTGCAAGCTCTTACCCCATTTCCTTTCCTGGCATGCTTAGATAAGGGTTTTCCATGGATTTTGGGGGGGGGGCAATAAAGTTCCCCAACCCCTCCTCAAACCAAACCCAGGCTCATCCCTACTTTCTTAAATTTCTGTCCTCGGGGGTCCTATATTTCTGTCCTTGGGGGTCCTATATTTCTGTCCTTGGGGATCCTATATTTCTGACCTTGGGGGTCTTACCTTTATGTCCTCAGGGAGTCTTATATTTCTGTCCTTAGGGGTCCTATATTTCTCTCTTTGGGGTCCTATATTTCTATCCTTGGGGGTCTTATATTTCTGACTTCGGGAGTCTTATAATTCTGTCCTTGGGGGGTCATACATTTCTGTCCTTGGGGGTCTTATATTTCTGTCCTTGGGGGACTAATATTTCTGTACTCGGGGTCTTATATTTCTGTCCTTGGATGTCATATTTCTCTCCTTGGGGGGTCTTACATTTCTGAAATTGGGGATCCAATTTTTCTATCCAGGGGGGTCTTATATTTCTGTCCTTGGGGGTCTTATATTTCTGTCCCCAGGGGTTCTTATATTTCTGTCCCCAGGGGTTCTTATATTTCTGTCCTTGGGGTCCTAAATTTTTGTCCTTTGAGGTCTTATGTTTTTGTCTTTGGGAGTATTATATTTCTGTCCTTGGGGGTCTTACATTTCTGTCCTTGGGGGTCCTATATTTCTTTCCTCGGGGGTCTTACATTTATGTCCTTGGGGGTCCTATATTTCTGTCCTTGGGGGTCTTACATTTTTGTGCTCAGGGGTTCGATATTTCTGTCCTGGGGGTCCTATATTTCTGCCCTTGGGGGTTTTACATTTCTGTCCTTGGGGGTCCTATATATTTGTGACATTGTGGGCCTTACATTTCTGTCCTCGGGGGTCTTATCTTTCTGTCCTCCGGGGTCCCTGTAAAAGCAGAACTCGGAGCAAGCACAGATCAACTACGCATGCGTGGTTTGCTTCACCTGTAAAATATTTCTTGACGTTTCCCAGCCAGTCCTGTGATTTAGTCACATCTGCCAGAAAGAACACATTGGTTATTGACCTGACTTTTATCCATTCATATAAGTAATACAGTTTGGTCAGAGACCCGCCCCTTAATGAGCTTGTAACGGTCACCACCGTTTACGACCTTCCATCCCATCCAAGACAGCTTATCGACACTCCAACCCACAGGACCCGATCCATATCAATTCCCCAGAATCAAGACGAGACACGCAGCTCTGTACTTGTTCCAAATGTCATACTTTAATGGTTTATACAGTACAAGGCATTAAAGCAACAATGAGATCTCCACCCCCCCTAATCACACACTAAGGCTAATTACTAAACATTCCTTAATTAACAGCATAACAAACAAAACCCCATAACACACTGAGTTCCCTAGGCAGACGTTCCGTCTCCGCATTCAGCTTGACACCTATTCACACCTCTGAGCATCACTAGGCTTTAGACAGTGTTATCACACATAAACAGTATTTAGCATGCATAATTAGAGTTCTGGGAGCAGACCTGGGTTAACACCTTTACACAAGGACAATGAAATGTCTTCCAGGCCCTGACTCAATTAGCATGTCACTAGTCAGGGCTAAGCATAGACATGAGTCATAGAATATTCTTTGCAGGCATTAAGGAATATACTGTAAATCACTGTCCACGCCAAACCAATCCAACATGTGTACCCCATCTCCTGGCTCAATCTGTGCCCAAAAGTGACTCCTGTTACATGGCTCCCTCCTTGTGGAACACTCCGGCAGACCCGGCTTGATCCTTTTCGGGTCAACTTGGGGATGTCCGGAACTAGGAGGCCGGGATAAACCATCAGCATTGCCATTTGGCTTACCAGGTCGGTAGCTGATGGTGAAGGTGAATAATGGAATTCAGTTCTGGAACAGTCACTTGCTTTGCTCTCTCAATGGCTCCCAAAACCTGTTGCTGATGCTCTTGGGACAGATAAGGCAGCACCTGGATGCAAATCCCATTTCATCTTTTGACAATTTCGGCCTGTTTGTGCATTTCAATGTTCAAGCCACGGGACATCTCATAATACATGACGTAGTGTCGTTGCATCTCTGATTTCTCACTGGCCAACTTGTCACATTCCCATTTTAGACTGTGATATTGTGCCGGATCTACAGTACATGTCAGGGAAGGTAGTCTTACCCGGGTCTCAGCAGCAAGCGAGTTGGTTCCAGCAACGCGGGTCGGGGCACAGGTAGTCACTGTTTGGGCTTCAGCGGGACACATCGGGGCGTACGCAGAAACAAGGGGGGCCAAATCATTCCCCAGTAGTACATCTGCTGGCAAATCCTTCATCACCCCCACATTCTCATGTCCCGAACCAACCCCCCAATCCAGGTGAACCCGGGCAACGGGTAGCCGGAAGACGGTGCCTCCCGCTACTCTTACGGCTACGGTGTCTCCGGTGTGCTGGCTCTCTGGGATGAGTTTCTTCTGTAGCAGGGTCATGGTAGCACCAGTATCACATAGTCCATTGGCTACCTTTCCATTGACCCGGACAGTCTGCCTGTGTTGCTGCCTGTTGTCCTGGTTAGCTGCTTGTATCGGATCTGCTTTGTGCAGAACGCCCCAATGTTCTTCCTCCTCAACGCAGTGGGCCGCAGGCATGGATGTGCGGGGGTTCCCCCTTTCTGGCTGTCTCCATGACTGTGACTGCCTGGGTGGATTCAATGGACAGTCTAGCTTTCTGTGTCCTACCTGTTTACACCCAAAACACCTGATGGACTGTGAGTAGTCCTGGGAGTTGAACCTGGGCTGCTGAGAATAAGTGGCCGCTGGAGGTGGTGTTGTAGGACGGTCCGACTGGGGTTTGTAGGCAATAGCCGGCGGGGGGTGCCGCTGATCGATAATCCACCCGAGCTGTGGTCTTGACCACAGAGTTATCCAGTTTGCGGGCGTCTGTGTATTCGTCCGCCAGGCGAGCTGCTTCAGACAAGGAGAAAGGGTTTCTTGTACAAAGGTTTTTATTGAAGAAAAAATAAAATAAATGCACAGCAGGAGAAAGGGTTTCTGTCCCGGACCCACTCTGACTTCCCGGGACAGTTTGTCAAAGAAGTGCTCCAGCAGGAACACCTGCAGCACCTCTTCCCCGGATTCTGCTTGGCATCCATCGACCCAGTGGGATGCTGTGCGGTGTAGGCAGCATGCCGACTCGGTATTTGAGTCTCCAGTCTGCTTGCTCGTCTCTCGGAACCGCGTCCGGTATGCCTCCGGTGTGACGGCATACCTGGCCAAAAGTGCTTCTTTTACCAGTCCATAGTTCATAATATCCTTGTCTGGGATGGCCCTGAACGCTTCACTGGCTCGACAATTTCCCAGACAAAATGGTAACCCATTCCTCTGTGGGCACCCGGTGTAGGGCACATTGCCGCTCAAAATCAGCAAGGTACCCATCAATCTCCCCTTCAGTTTCAATGAAGTTCTTAAAAGCAGCAAAATGTATCTTTCTCCTTTCAGTTGGTGCTGCTGTGACTTCTGCTGCTGCAGAACCTCTTTGCCGTAGCCAATTTGCGTCCACAGCAGCTATAACTCGGTCTATGATCTCCATTGGAGGGTTAGGACCATAGTGTGCCAGTCTTAGTTTGACAGCCCGATCAAAGCTTGCCTCCTCCGGGGTCCTGTCTGTTAAGTTGAGTTTTTCCGCTCCATCCATTTGGACAAGTTCTGTGATCACGTTCATCTTCTTATGGTTGCTGGCTGGTCTGCCACGGTTCTCCAGTAGTCCTTGTAGCTGTCCTTTAAGCGATGGAATTATCCCGCTGCTAGCCACCAATTGTAACGGTCACCACCGTTTACGACCTTTTTATCCTATCCAAGACAGCTTATCGACACTCCAACCCACAGGACCCGATCCATATCAATTCCCCAGAATCAAGACGAGACACGCAGCTCTGTACTTGTTCCAAATGTCATACTTTAATGGTTTCTTCTCAGCTTTTTATACAGTACAAGGCATTAAAGCAACAATGAGATATCCACCCCCCTAATCACACACTAAGGCTAATTACTAAATGTGACGGTAGTAGAAAATATCCCCGTCAAGCATTCCCTTCTTCTCTGATAAAAGAAAATCACCCAATATTCCACGAGTAGAAATATTCCTGGAATCGCCGAATAATCCATACATGAGCCAAAGCTCACAATGGCCCCCCTTTTTCTCCCTGCTCCGGCAACTCGGTTGGACCTTTCCTGGTCCAGTAGGGTTGACGGGTTCAGAGCTTTTAGTCCGAGGTTAACTCCGTTTGGCGTGACAATCCATTGGCATTCCCGTTTTGCTTGCCTGGGCGATAATGAATCGCAAAGTCATAGGGCTGTAAGGCCAAGCTCCAGCGTAGCAAACGGGCGTTGTCCCCTGAAACCCGGTTAAGCCACACCAAGGGGTTGTGATCGGTGATGAGGGTGAAAGCCCGGCCATAAAGGTAAGGTGTGAGCTTTTTGAGTGCCCATACCAAGGCCAAACACTCTTTGTCAATGGTGGGGTAACTGACCTCCCTTGGCAACAGCTTCCGACTCAGGTATGCCACCGGGTCGTCAGATCACACGCCGGTCAGTCCCCAAGTCTTTGTGCGATCTGCAGAGTCACCAGAAGTCAGTGTGAAGACGGCGGATGGGTCTGTGCGCCGCCGTCTAGGTGTCCCGCTATGGGAGGGGGCAGGTTATGGCTCTGAAGTGACAATCACAGGAGATTCATAAAAAAAAGAAAAATGTATATTTGTTGAAATGCTGTAGCACTGGTGCTCAGAGTCTGGGGGGAGGGATCAGTGCCCCATAGGGTCAGCCACCACCTGCTCCCTCCGCAGACGCCGGTTCTCCTCTTTGAGCTTCTCCAGCTCCATCTCCTGTTAATGGAGCCTGGGGGGGTCGGCCTGCTGTGACCTCAGGAGGTTGTTCTCCTCCTCCATGCGGCTTATGCACTTCTCCAGCTCCATGTACTCACGGATCAGCTCCTGCTTGCTCATGTCCTGCAGGCTCTCCACGTGGTACTTCTCGTAGGTCTCGGAAAAGTCCTTCTGCAGGAACTTGGTGGTGTTGTAAGGGGCCATTGGTTGGCCCTTGGCGAACATCTCGGCCTGCATCTTGGACGCCTGCTGCGACTCCCTCTCCTCCAGTCGCTTCTTCTCCTCCCAGGTCAGCTTGTTATACGGCTTCCAGGACCTCTTCTTCTTGGAGGGTAGCTGGCGTGCCTCTTTCTGCCCAGCTCCCTCCAGGGCCCCTCCGGCTCATGGCTGTCGCCCACCCGGCTGTCTCTTAATCCCCGGGCGGTTTTTCCGTTACCCATGACCAGCTGACAATGGTGTTTCCTGTTGTCCGTAATAACAGATTGTACCATGAGGGCTTCGTAAAGGGTGCCCAATGGTTCTTCCTGACCCAGCTCCTGGGGATCCCAAGCCGAGGATAACTGGCATGCCCATTCCACGTAAGAGTCTTTCGTGGTTTTGCGTGAGTCCCTGAACTTCTGTCGGTAGGACTCTGGGGTTACTGCATAACGAGCCAGGAGCACTTCTTTAACCCTGGCCTAGCTATGGATCTCCTGCTCTGGCACGGTCCGGAAAGCATCAGAAGCTTTGCCTGACAGTTTGCCTGACAATATTGAAACCCACTCTCCTCTAGCTATTCGGTGCAGGTTACATTGTCGCTCAAAATCTGCCAGGTAGTTATCAATTTCACAGTCTTTTTCATCAAAAGCTTTAAAAGCGCTAAACGGAATCTTCCTTGTGTCTGCTGTGCTGTACTCACTGTTTGGAGAATGTGCGGCTGCTTGTTGGACTGCTGCCAGTTTTAACTGGAGCTCTGCGTCTCTTATTTGTTTAGCCTTCTTCGCTAACAGGTCCATCACTTTCAGCACCACATCCGCCGTTGGGTTCGGACCGAACCATGCTAGCTTCTCTCTCATTACCTTGTTGGCTGGTTTTGTTGCTAGCAATCCTTCCACAAACTTCCAGTAGTTCTTTCAGTGTATTTCTTTTAAGCCGGGTGTACCAGCCTTCCATTCACTGTTCCCAGTGTCTGCTTGGAATCCTGGTGTAAAGGAAAGTAGAAGGGAAAATCCCGCTGCTGCCAACCAGTTGTGACGGTAGTAGAAAATATCCCCGTCAAGCATTCCCTTCTTCTCTGATAAAAGAAAATCACCCAATATTCCACGAGTAGAAATATTCCTGGAATCGCTGAATAATCCATACATGAGCCAAAGCTTAATGCTGGAAGAGACACACTTTAATGGCAGCATTCTGCTAGTTATATACAGTTTACAAGCTAATCATCAATCAAAGAACAATGAAATCTCCACCCCCTTTTCACACACTGGGACTGCCATACAGATTATAGGTAGACACTCTGGTGCATACGCTTAAAGATACGACGGCGCGGATTCGGACTTACGACGGCATATCTACTGATACGCCCGTCGTAAGTTTACCTGAATCTAGCCCATATAGGTAGATTCACATACAATGGCCTAAAATTAGGTTGGCCTAGCCTAGTCTTTTTAGGCTACACCGCCGTAAATTTTTTAGGCTAGTAGTGATTCACAAACCACTTACCTGTTAATTTTCGGCGGCGTAGCCTAAAACGATCGGGCATAAGCGAGCCTAATTCAAATGACTTGTTTGGGGGCGTGTACTATGGAAATGAGGCTTGACCTCACGTTTTTCGACGTTCTTGCGTACTGCGCATGCGCCGGGCGACTACATTTCCCAGGGCGCATTGCGGCTAAGTTCGCCGTACGGGCCTATTGATTTCGACACGGATGTAAACGACGTAACTCCCGATTCGCGGACGACTTACGCAAACGACGCAAAAAATTCGAACCTCGCGGCGGGAACGGCGGCCATACTTAACAATAGTTAGTCCACTAGAGCATAGCTCTAAATTTAGGTGGCCTATCCCTTACGGAAACGACGTAACTCGACGGTGTAGGCCCGGCGTACGCTCGTAAATCGTTGTGAATCGGCGTATCCCCTCATTTACATAATCTAGGCCGGCCGCAATGGAAGCGCCATCTAGCAGTGACAAAAGAAACATTGCAACCTAAGATAGAACGGCGCAAGCCAGCCTATCTTAGAAATGTTTAAGTGTATCTCTGTTTGAGAATACACTTAAACATAGGCCGGCTTAGATTCAGAGTTAGGTCGGCTTATCTGTAGATAAGCCGGCCTAACTCTTTGTGAATCTACCTAATAGTTTATAAATATTACGCAGGAAGGAGAGAAATACAAAGTAACATTGTTCATAAATTTTGATCAGACCGGAGATAGAGAGATGCAAAGTAACATTGTTTATAAACGTCGTTCAGATGTTCAGATACAAAGTAATGCCTTGTACACACGATCAGGATTTTGCCCAGGCCAAATCACATCAGAATTCCAATGGAATCTTCTTAAAATGATCCAAACTAATATCACGAAAGGACAAATCTCTGAACTATATGATAAACTGGGCACTAAAGCCATAAGTCAAAATGGGGCCTCCAAGAGCCGAGAAAGATGGGAAAAAGACATTGGGTTATTAACCTCGGAGCAGTGGAACGAGATTTTACATAGAGGGACATTGGTGTCAATCGCTCCAGCACAGAGACTGTCCCACATATTTCTACTGCACCGGGTTTATTATACCCCTAAAAAAATGTTTTTATTAGGTTGGAACCAGAGTGATAAATGCCCCAGGTGTAACACACCAGGGGACCTTATTCATATGTTCTGGAGATGCCCCAAGCTTTTTAGATATTGGACGGAAGTGATAAATAGGATTAATAAAATCTTCAAGACCTCTTTAGAGCCGGAAGTTAGAACCTGCCTGTTAGGAGGTATGGAAGACCATAGAATCTCTGAAGGAGCTTTGGAAAGTGTACTTAGGTGCCTATTCCAAGCCCGGAAGTTAATAGCACAGAGATGGCAAGCGCATGCTCCTCCAACTGTTGAGAACTGGTTCGAAAACCATTAATGCTTTGATCTGGTGCGAGAGGGTGGCCTTTATTAAACAAGGAAACTATAAGAGATTTAGAAGAGTGTGGGGGCCTTGGCTAAGAGAAATGGGATTCCCTTTGGACAGATAACCCCTATATGGGGTCCGAAAATCCCCTCACCTTAGATATCGTTACATTTTTCTACATCCAGAGACTAACGACAAAGAGAAATCAAGGGTTCCCTGTTCTGTTTTGCTCCTGGCTTGGCTTCTTGATATGTCCTTTGGACTTTCTTTTTCCTTTTTCCCTCTTATTTTATCTCCTTTAACCACTTGCTGACGGCCGTACGACTTTGTACGGCCGCAGCGCGGCTCCCAATCTCTAACAGGCCGTCTTTTTACAGCCGCCCCTTTGCACGTTCCCCCCGGAGAAGGTAGGGAGGGGATATTCTAACTCACTCAATTCACAAATTGTAAGTTTGTTTATAAACATGTATAAAAATGTATCACCTGTATGTAACCAAACACATTTTTTTAAAAGAAAAGAAAATGGAAAATAATAAAGAGAAATTAAGATAAAAAATAATTCCCGAGGGAGCTGCGGTGGCTCAACGCGATTGGCACTGCGCTGACAAGCCATTCACCTCTGCAGCTAGGGGTTCGGATCCCGGTCTCGGCTACATGTGAATTAAGTTTGGTGGTCTCAGCCCGGCTCCCGGTGGGTGTGCTATGCGAGGTAAGCCTGCGCTTAGTACACCCACCCCCCTCCCACAAAAACCACCACACTTACACGCACTCGAAATTGGGTTAACATGCACGCATTTTGACCACGCGGTCTCTAAAAAGAGAGGCGAAGGACTGACGGGGCTGGTTGAGCGGGCAAATCCTCTCACTCCCTTATAGGGAGTCCCTCTGCCCAGTTGGGCTTCAAAGCCCAGTGTACGGGGGTGTACGGGGAGGGGGTGTACGGGAGGTGTACGGGGAGGGGGTGTACGGGGAGGGGGTGTACAGGGAGGGGGTGTATGGGGAGGGGGTGTATGGGGGTGTACGGGGGGTGTACGGGGAGGGGGTGTGAGGGGGTGTACGGGGGCCTGACTACATGTGTGCCATGGTCGGCGTCCAGGGGACCTACGGCTGGCTGGTACCGGGTCCCCAAATCCGAGAGATCAGGCACAAAAAGGTGACTTGAGTATAAGCCGAGGGGGACATTTTCAGCACAAAAAATGTGCTTAAAAACCTTGGCTTATACTCGAGTATATACGGTATGTGTTACTTTATCTCATACAATGACAAAGTTATTGCTAAATTGAAATGTAAAAATTGCTCTGCTCTATGGTGGGTGTACAGAGAGGGGGTGTACAGGGAGGGGGTGTACGGGGGGTGTACAGGGAGGGGGTGTACGGGGGGTGTACAGGGAGGGGGTGTACGGGGAGGGGGTTACGGGAGGTGTACGAGGAGGGGGTGTACGGGGGGTGTACAGGGAGGGGGTGTACGGTGGGTGTACAGGGAGGGGGTGTACGGGGGGTGTACGGGGAGGGGGTGTACGGGGGTGTACAGGGAGGGGGTGTACGGGGAGGGGGTGTACGGGGGTGTACGGGAGGTGTACAGGGAGGGGGTGTACGGTGGGTGTACAGGGAGGGGGTGTACGGGGGGTGTACGGGGAGGGGGTGTACGGGAGGTGTACGGGGAGGGGGTGTACGGGGAGGGGGTGTATGGGGGGCGGGGGGGCTGAACAGAATGAAATATACATCTTGAATTTGTACGTACTTTTCCAGAAACCTCCGGCGTCTTTCAAATAGTCTTGTGGTCTTTGAAGCCCTGCCAGACAACATACACAGGTCAGAGATCTCAGTTTTCTCCAATGCAGTGAATCAATACAGGTTAGTCACCTAAATGTCCCAATTTCCCAATTTTCCCATCATGCAATGCAGTAAAGACCGATCAACCCCACAGCTCAGGTCCCCCCTCCCCCGACCTGATTTCTGCTGATCAGAGGGTCACAACACGCCAATACAGAGAGAGAGATTGAGTTAGCACTACTAGTTATAATAAAATATACATTTTAAAGCAAAAATACATACCTTCCCAGAATTCCTCGCTTTTGTTCAGCCACTCTTGTACTCCAGGCACCCCTGCCAGACAACATAGACAGCTTAGTGACATCACATTTCTCCATTATACATGCAGGGCCCCAGCCATGAGCCAGAGTGTAGTTTAACAGGGGGAGTACAACTGGGGGGGTCTGTAGTGGAGAAGGATCTGGGGGTTTTAGTTGATCATAAGCTCAATAATGGCATGCAATGCCAAGCTGCGGTTTCCAAAGCGAGCAAAGTCCTTTCTTGTATTAAGAGAGGTATGGACTCCAGAGACAGAGATATAATTTTGCCCCTGTACAAATCATTAGTAAGACCTCATCTGGAATATGCAGTTCAGTTTTGGGCACCAGTTCTCAAAAAGGATATAGGAGAACTGGAGAAAGTGCAGAGAAGGGCAACCAAACTGATAAGAGGCATGGAGGAGCTCAGCTATGAGGAAAGATTAGAGGAACTACATTTATTCACTCTTGAGAAGAGGAGAATAAGGGGGGATATGATCAACATGTACAAATATATAAGAGGTCCATACAGTGAACTTGGTGTTGAGTTATTCACTTTACGGTCATCACTGAGGACAAGGGGGCACTCTTTACGTCTAGAGGAAAAGAGATTTCACCTCCAAATACGGAAAGGTTTTTTCACAGTAAGAGCTGTGAAAATGTGGAACAGACTCCCTCCAGAGGTGGTTCTGGCCAGATCAGTAGATTGCTTTAAGAAAGGTCTGGATTCTTTCCTAAATGTACAGAATATAACTGAGTACTAAGATTTGTAGGTAAAGTTGATCCAGGGTAAATCCGATTGCCTCTCGGGGGATCAGGAAGGAATTTTTTCCCCTGCTGTAGCAAATTGGATCATGCTCCGCTGGGGTTTTTTGCCTTCCTCTGGATCAACTGTGGGTATGAAGTTGGGTGTATAGGATTTTACTGTGTTTTTTTATTTTGTTTTTTGTGGTTGAACTGGATGGACTTGTGTCTTTTTTCAACCTGACTAACTATGTAACTATGTAACTATGTAACCGAATTCTGACACTTCGCTCCTACATGTAAAAATCATCATTTTTTTTTGCTCGAAAATTACACAGAACCCCCAAACACTATGGCCCGGATTCAGAAAGCAGTTACGACGGCGTATCTCCAGATACGCCGTCGTAACTCTGAGTGCAGGCCGTCGCATCTCGGCGTCTGATTCATAGAATCAGATACGCCTCAATGTTGCCTAGATACGAGCGGCGTAAGTCTCCTACGTCGTCGTATCTTAGGGTGCAATATTTACGCTGGCCGCTAGGGGCGCTTCCCTAGACTTCCGCGTCGAATATGCAAATTAGGTAGATACGCCGATTCAGAAACCTACGTCCGCCCGGCGCATTTTTTGACGTCGTTTACGTAAGGCTTTTTCCGGCGTAAAGTTACCCCTCATAAAGCACGGGTAAGTCATATTAGGTATGGATGTCGGAAAGGAACGAACAGCGTCGTATTTTATGTCGTTTGCGTAAGTCGTTCGCGAATAGGGCTGTACGTAAGTTACGCTCACGTCGAAAGCATTGACAGTTTGCGGTGTAATTTGGAGCATGCGCACTTGGAAAACGTTCACGGACGGCGCATGCGCCGTTCATAAGAAAACGTCAATTACGTGGGGTCACAAGTAATTTAAATAAAACACGCCCACATCATCCACCTTTGAATTAGGCGGGCTTATGCCGACACATTTACACAATGCCGCCGTAACTTAGGGAGTAAGTTCTTTCTGAATACGGAACTTGCACCCTAAGTTACGGCGGCGTAGTGTATCTGAGATACGCTATGTCCGCCGATAGATACGAAAATGTATCTGAATCCGGGCCTATACATTTATTTTTAGCAGAGACCCTAGAGAATACAATGGCGGCAACTTTTTATCTCGCACAGTATTTGCACAGATATATTGTCCGACTCTAGATATATTGTCCTAGATTGGTGTTTTTTTCTCCCCAGACTTTGCCCAGAGAGGGGGTAGTGTTGGAAGTTCCTTTGCCTCCCAGACCTGCTATCTGGGGAGTCCTGGGGTCTTTGCTAGGGTTGTCTCGATACCAGTATCGGTTTCGAGAAAGATCCCGAGCATTTGCTCGAGTACTTGTACTCAGGCAAATGCTCCGATGCTTCACCCGATACCTGGACAGTCAGGGTGATCAGTGCTGTGGGGGAGTTACAAGCACAGATCACCGCTGACTGTCCTCATATTCTCCTCCATTCCCCCTCCATTCTGCTGCTGTACCCCTCCATGTCCCCCTCCATGCTACCGCCGTGTCCCCCCATGCTGCTGTCATGTCCTCCTCCGTCCTGCTGCCGTGTCCTCCCTCCGTCCTCCTGCCGTGTCCTCCCTCCGTGCTGCCGCCATGTCCCCCCATGCTGCCGTTATGTCCCCCTCCGCCCTGCTGCCGTGTCCCCCCTCCATGCTACCGCCCTGTCCCCCATGCTGCTTTCATGTCCCCCTCCGTCCTGCTGCTGTGTCCTCCCTCCGTCCTGCTGCCGTGTCCTCCCTCTGTGCTACCGCCGCATCCCCCCATGCTGCCGTCATGTCCCCCTCCGTCCTGCTGCCGTGTCCCCCCTTCCGTGCTGCCGCCGTGTCCCCCCCTCCTGCTGCCGTGTCCCCCCATGCTGCCGTCATGTCCCCCTCCGTCCTGCTGCCGTGTCCTCCCTCCGTCCTGCTGCCGCCGGGTCCTCCCTCCGTCCTGCTGCCGCCGTGTCCCCCCATGCTGCCATCATGTCCCCTTCCGTCCTGCTGCTGTGTCCTCCCTCCGTGCTGCCGCCGTGTCCCCCCATGCTGCCGTCATGTCCCCCTCCGTCCTGCTGCCGTGTCCTCCCTCCATCCTGTTGTCGCCAGGTCCTGCCTCCGTGTCCCCCCATTCTGCCGTCATGTCCCCCTCCGTCCTGCTGCTGTGTCCTCCCTCCGTGCTGCCACCGTGTCCCCCCATGCTGCCGTCATGTCCCCCTCCGTCCTGCTGCTGTGTCCTCCCTCCGTGCTGCCACCGTGTCCCCCCATGCTGCCGTCATGTCCCCCTCCGTCCTGCTGCCGTGTCCTCCCTCCGTCCTGCTGCCGTGTCCTCCCTCCGTCCTGCTGCCGTGTCCTCCCTCCGTCCTGCTGCCGCTGTGTCCCCCCATGCTGCCGTCATGTCCCCCTCCGTCCTGCTGCCGTGTCCTCCCTCCGTGCTGCCACCGTGTCCCCCCATGCTGCCGTAATGTCCCCCTCCGTCCTGCTGCTGTGTCCTCCCTCCGTGCTGCCACCGTGTCCCCCCATGCTGCCGTCATGTCCCCCTCCGTCCTGCTGCCGTGTCCTCCCTCCGTCCTGCTGCCGTGTCCTCCCTCCGTCCTGCTGCCGTGTCCTCCCTCCGTCCTGCTGCCGCTGTGTCCCCCCATGCTGCCGTCATGTCCCCCTCCGTCCTGCTGCTGTGTCCTCCCTCCATTCTGCCGCCGTGTCCCCCCATGCTGCCGTCATGTCCCCCTCCGTCCTGCTGCTGTGTCCTCCCACCGTGTCCCCCCTCCGTTCTCCTCCTCCACCCCCCCTCGATCTGTCAGGATGGAGAGCGGAGGTAGGAGCCGGTAAACCCGGCTCCTACCTTTTCCAAATGTACAGAGCCAGTGATCACTGACTCTGTACATTCATATAACTGAAACATTGTAACCTGTTTACGATGTTTCAGTTTATGAATGGAGAGAAGCCGCTGTCTTCTCTCCTTTCATTTTCAGCGCAGCTGAAGCTGATGATAAAAGGGACTGGGGAATCTGTGTCCTTAGTCCCTTTCCTAGTCTCAGAGGGGAGATATCAGGACCCCTGATATCTCACCAAAGCCCCCCAACAGGGCTGATAAAAAATAAAATAAAAAAGGAATTGCAATATATAATAAAAAAATGAATTGTAAAAAATGTAATAAAAAACACACTGACACTGCCCCCCCCCACCCCCTTAAAAAAATAAAGCATTGTAAAAAATGTTAAAAAAAAATAAAATAAAAAAATATTGTAAAATTGTAAAAAAAATAAAAAAAACTACTGACACATGTGCCACTGTCACATGAGATTTTAAAAAAGTACCGGTAATCGGTATCGGCGAGTACTTGATAAAAAGTATCGGTACTTGTACTCGGTCCTAAAAAAGTGGTATCGGGACAACCCTAGTCCTTGCCTCCCGAACCTACTATCTGGGGAGGAAGTGAGTCCAGGGGTCCTTACCTCCCGAACCAGCTATCTGGGGAGGAGGTGAGTCCAGGGGTCCTTACTTCCCGAACCTGCTATCTGGGGAGGAGGTGTGTCCAGGGGTCCTTACCTCCCAGACCTGCTATCTGGGGAGGAGGTGAGTCCAGGGGTCCTTACTTCCCGAACCTGCTATCTGGGGAGGAGGTGAGTCCAGGGGTCCTTACTTCCCGAACCTGCTATCTGGGGAGGAGGTGAGTCCAGGGGTCCTTACCTCCCAGACCTGCTATCTGGGGAGGAGGTGAGTCCAGGGGTCCTTACCTCCCAGACCTGCTATCTGGGGAGGAGGTGAGTCCAGGGGTCCTTACCTCCCAGACCTGCCATCTGTGGAGGAGGTGAGTCCAGGGGTCCTTACTTCTCGAACCTGCTATCTGGGGAGGAGGTGAGTCCAGGGGTCCTTACCTCCCGAACATGCTATCTGGGGAGGAGGTGAGTCCAGGGGTCCTTACCTCCCAGACCTGCTATCTGGGGAGGAGGTGAGTCCAGGGGTCCTTACCTCTCAGACCTGCTGCCTGGAGAGTATATAAATAAGGGAGGTCCACTGCAAGCTTCTTAGATACCTTCTCTAAAGGGTAAGCTAATACTGAAGAAGAATTCTGCTTAATCAGTTTCTGGTCTCAAATCAAAGGTCCACTTCTACCAATTGCTGGTCTCAGCTCATAGGTCAGCTTCTGCCAACTGCTGGTTTCAAATCAAAGGGCGACTACTACTAATGGCTGCTTCAGCTCAAAGGTCTACTTATACCAACTGCGGGTCTCAACTCAAAAGTGCATGTCCGCTAATATCTGGTCTCAGCTGAAAGGTCCATGACTAACAATTTCTGATCTTAACTCAAAAGGTCACTTCTACGAAATGCTGCGGCTAAAAAAATTGTCTGAACGCATCGGTCAGACGGCCACCTTCTCCGCCGCTCCTTCTGTGACTGACCGAAGCCTCAGCAACACGTTGTCCAGGACCTGGATTTTGTAACCCCCCAGTCTCTGGGAACGCATTGCACAGACCTTTCTGCAAGGCCTCCTGAAGATGTTTCATCTTCTGCTCCCTCTGCGCCGGCATGATAAGCTCCGCAACCTTATTCTTGTAACGTGGATCAAGGAGAGTTGCCAGCCAGTAATGATCCCTCTCCTTGATAGCACGAATACGAGGATCCTTCCGCAGGCTTTGCAGGATCAGGGAGGCCATGCAGCGTAGGTTTGCTGAGGCATTCGGTGTGGAGTCCTCTGGGTCACTGAGGACGACATGATCCGCAGCCACCTCATCACAGCCACGTACAAGTCCATGGGTTCCTTGGGACTGTAATTGATCCCTTGAAGACTGCTGTTGATGCTGAGTGCTAGGCTCCACCTCCATGCTGACACAATCCTCCTCCTCCTCATCCTGTGTTCTAGGTGGGCAAGCAGGAACACTGTCTGGATAAAGGGGGCCTTGAGAGGTAAGGAAGTCCTCCTCTTCCTCCCTCTGTTCTGCCTCAAGGGCCCTGTCCATTATTCCACGTAACGTGTGCTCCAACATGTGAATAAGAGGGACAGTCTCACTGATGCATACACTGTCACTGCTCACCATCCTCGTGGCCTCCTCAAATGGTGACAGGACAGTGCATGCATCCCTGATCAAGGCCCACTGGCGTGGGGAAGAAAACAAGCTCCCCTGACCCAGTTCTGCTGCCATATTGGCACAGATACTCATTGATGGCCCTCTGCTGTGTGTGCAGCCGCTGCAGCATGGCTAACGTAGAGTTCTACCTGGTGGGCATGTCACAGATTAGGCGGTTCTTGGGCAGGTTGTATTGCCTTTGGAGGTCTTCCAACCAAGCACTGGCATTATATGACCATCGTAAATGCACACAGACTTTCCTGGCCTGCTTCAGGACATCCTGTAAGCCCGGGTACCTGCCCAAGAACCGCTGCACCACCAAATTAAGGACATGAGCAAAACAGGGCACATGGGTCAGTTGTCCCTGTCGCAGGGCGGAGAGGAGGATGTGCCATTGTTGCAAACCACTATTCCTGGCTTAAGCTGGCGTGGCGTCAACCATCTCTGAGCCTGCCTTTGCAGAGCTGACAGAACCTCTGCCCCAGTGTGGCTCCTGTCTCCCAAGCACACCAGCTCAAGCACCGCATGGAATCTCTTTGCCTGCGTACCTGCGTAGTCCCTTGAACGCCTACGGAGCACCGCTGGTTCCGAGGACACATCAGCACATGAAGAGGCCACAGAGGAAGAAGAAGAGGAGGGGGTGGAGGAGAGAGGTGTGTCACAACCAGTAGTAGTGTTTTGGAGGCGTTGTGGCGGAACAACCTCCAACACTACTGTACCTTGTCCTGCGTCCTTCCCAGCTGCCAGCAGAGTCACCCAATGTGCCATGAAAGATAGGTAACGTCCCTGTCCATGCCTTCTGGACCATGAATCAGCGGTAATATTCACCTTACCACTGACCGCCCTGTCCAGCGAGGCATGGACATTGCCTTCCACATGCCGGTAAAGAGCCGGAATCGCCTTCCATGAGAAAAAGTGGCGTTTGGGAACTTGCCACTGAGGTACCGCACATTCCACAAACTCACGGAAGGGGGCAGAATCTACCAACTGAAAAGGCAGCAGTTGAAGTGCTAGCAATTTAGCTAAGCTAGCATTCAACCGCTGGGCATGTGGATGGCTGGGAGAGAACTTCTTTCGGCGCTGCAGCATCTGGGGCAGGGAAATTTGTCTGGTACAATCTGCCATCGGTGTACCGATAGTAGATTGCCTGCATGTACTAGGCTGTGACACACCTACTTCTACACCTTCAGTCCTATCAGTGCAGGCTTCAGAGAGGACTGAGGGTCTAGTGGGGTAGGAGATCCCAGCTGATGAGGGGCAAGGGGAGGTCAGCTTTGTTCTTTGGTGTGGGTCTTTGATGTACGCTTGCCAACGAACTGCATGGCAGGTCGACATATGTCTGGTCAAGCATGTGGTGCCCAAGCGGGTGATGTTTTGGCGATGCGAGATACGCTTGAGACATATGTTGCAAATAGCAGAGGTGCGATCTGATGCACTCTTCTCAAAAAAGGCCCACACCAAAGAACTTTTGGAATAATACTGAGACACAGCAGCGCCCTGCACATGCGTAGCTCTACGTTGTGATGCAGTCGGTGTGCTGCCCTTAAGCTGGCCCCTGGAGGGCATCCTGCCTCGTTGGAGATGTGCCTGTGCCTCCTCCTCCTCCTCTCTCCTATCAGGCACCCACGTAGAGTCAGTGATTTCATCATCCCCTCCCTCCTCATCACTGTAGAAAACCTGGCAGTATGCTGCAGCTGGGGGAACATGACTGCCAGATTGCTGTCCTTCTTGGGCACCCCCTCTCTCTGGGCTCACGTTACTGCCTTCCTCTAGCTGTGTACCATCATCAGAGCCTTCAAAACGCTGCGCATCCTCATGCAGCATGTACCCAACACTGTGGTCAAACAGTTCGGGGGACTCCTCAGGAGGACAAGGTGGGGCTAGGAAAGGAGTGACTGATGCCATTGAGCAGAGGGAAGAGGCTGCGTCGGCAGCTGCTTTGCCAGACAAAGTAGCCTGAGCCTGGGTGAGAGAGGACGGCTTGGTCATCCACTCTACCAAGTATTCGGCATGTTGCGGCTCAACACGGCCACCTGCCGAAAACAAGGACGAGTGTGTCTAACAGCCACGTGCTGATGAAGATGCACCATGTCCACGACCAGCACTGTTGCCTCTAGACGCAGAGCCTGCTTGCCCTCGTGACTCTCTGCCTCTCCTTGTTGTCCTTCCAGACATACTAATGGCCTGTAGAGGACAAAGTCAGTACACACACCTCGTAGCTTTAGGTGCAAATTGCAGAGGACAAAGGCAGTACACACACCACGTAGCTTGTGGTGCACACTGCAGAGGACACAGGCAGTACACACTACGTAGCTTTAGATGCAATCCGCAGAGGACACGGGCAGTGCATACCAAGTAACTTTAGGTGCAAACTGCAGAGGACATGGGCAGTGCACACCGAGTAGCTTTAGGTGCAAACTGCAGAGGACACGGGCCATGCGCACCAAGTAGCTTTAGGTGCAATCTGCAGAGGACACGGGCAGTGCACACCAAGTAGCTTTAGGTGCAAACTGCAGAGGACACGGGCAGTACACACTACGTAGCTTAAGGTGCAAACTGCAGAGGACACGGGCAGTACACACCAAGTAGCTTTAGGTGCAAACTGCAGAGGACACGGGCAGTGCACACCAAGTAGCTTTATGGTGTACACTGCAGAGGACACAGACAATACACCACGTGAGAATACTGCAGCTAGCACAATCACCTGCCTGCCAGTAAATTAGGAAGAGCGAATCTAGCTAAACTATACAGCGTATAAATATATGTACAACACCTGGGATGTATATACATCCTCTACACACTGTAACTTTAACTGACTAGCCTGCCTGCTCTATCTAGCTAGAAAAAATTACACTCTCTGCAGGCGGCCTTTTATAGTGTGGGGCGTGTACTAAACCCCTGAGCCACAATTGGCCAAACCACCCTGGCTTTGGCCAATCATGGCTCTCCGTTTTTTGCAAGCTGTGATTGGCCAAGCATGCGGGTCATAGTGCATGCTTGGCCAATCATCAGCCAGCAATGCACTGCGAAGCCGCAGTGCATTATGGGTCGTGACACGCCACTCAAATTTTTGCGCGAACGACCCATAACATTTTCGTATTTCGACGAACGGTCGAACATACGATGTTCGAGACGAACATGGGTTCGACTCGAACACGAAGCTCATCCCTACTCAAAGGTCCAATACTACTAACTGCTGGTCTCAGCTCAAAGGTCCACTATTACCAATTGGTCTTAAATCAAAGGTCCCGATTGCTGGTCTCAGATCAAGGGTGCACTACTCAGATGATGGTAGCTGTCCATCTGGCCAACCAAATCTATATTATCCTTTAACCACTTAAGCCCCGGACCAATACGCTGTCTAAAGACCCAAGGTGTTTTTACAATTTGGCAATACGCTGCTTTAACTGGTAATTGCACGGTCATGCAATGTTGTACCGAAACATTTGGGTTTTTTTTGTGCTATTTTGGCATTCCATGGCCTCCGAAACTGTGATAGGTAGTGAGGAGTGAAATCAAAAATTTACACCCTTAGAAAGCCTGAAGGCGGTGATTGTTTTTTGGGGTCCCGTATGCGGCTAGGCTCCCAAAAAGTCTCACACATGTGGTATTCCCGTACTCAGGAGAAGCAGCAGAATGTATTTTGGGGTGTAATTCCACATATGCCCATGGCATGTTTGAGCAATATATCATTTAGTGACCACTTTGCGCAAAAAAAAAATATATATATATATATATATATATATTTATATTTCCCGCAACTTGGGTCAAAATCTAAAATATTCCATGGACTTAAGATGCCTCTCAGCAAATAGCTTGGGGTGTCTACTTTCCAAAATGGGGTCATTTGGGGGGGTTTTGAATTGTCCTGGCGTTTTATGCACAACAATTAGAAGCTTATGTCACACATCACCCACTCTTCTAACCAATTGAAGAAAAAGCCCTTTCTGACACTGTTTGTTTACATAAAAACATATTATTTTTTTGCAAGAAAGTTAAGTTGAACCCCCAAACATTATATATTTTTTTAAAGCAAAGGCCCTACAGATTAAAATGGTGGGTGTTGCAAAAAAAATTTCCATACAGTATTTGCGCAGCGTTTTTTCAAACGCATTTTTTGGGGAAAAAATACACTTTTTTTATTTTAAAGCACTAAAACACACTATATTGCCCAAATTATTGATGAAATAAAAATTATGATCTTAGGCCGAGTACATGGATACCAAACACGACATACTTTAAAATTGCGCACAAACGCGCAGTGGCGACAAACTACATACATTTTTAAAAGCCTTTAAAAGCCTTTACAGGTTACCACATTAGATTTACAGAGTAGGTCTACTGCTAAAATGACTGCCCTCGATCTGCCCTTCGCGGTGATACCTCACATGCATGGTGCAATTGCTGTTTACATATGACTCCAGACCGACGCTTGCGTTCGCCTTTGCGCAAGAGCAGGGGGGGACAGGGATGCTTTTTTTTATTTTTTTATATATTTATTTTGCTTTTTTTATTTTATTTGTTAACTGTTCCTTCCATTTATTTATTTTTTTACCATTTTTATTGTTATCTCAGGGAATGTAAATATCCCTTATGATAGCAATAGTTAGTGACAGGTACTCTTTTTTTTTTTTTAAATGGGGTCTATTAGACCCTAGATCTTTCCTCTGCCCTCAAAGCATCTGACCACACCAAGATCGGTGTGATAAAATGCTTTCCCATATTCTCAATGGCGCCGTTTATATCTGGGGGGGGGACATTCCCTCCCACTGAATGTAAAAGCAGTCTAGAGGCTAATTAGCCGCTAGGACTGCTTTTACATGAAAGCCGACCGCTGGCTGAAAAGAATGATACCAAGATGATGCCTAAACCCGCAGGCATCATTCTGGTATAACCATTCAAAGTCCAGCAACGTCCAGTACGTTGATGGTTCTTGTTGGACATGTATTGTAATCTTTTTTTTTCCATGCAGCCTGTTGGCTGAACGAAAAAAAGATTGATCGGTGGGTATGCCCACCATTAGAATACCTCCCTTCATCCACCCACTTCTAATGATGGGCATACATGCACCATTTATATATGCCGAAGCATGGGGGCATCCTCCCGCAAAAAAGTTATGCCGCGTACGGTCGGACTTTTCTATGCCGCGTACACACGGTCGGACTTTTCTATGCCGTGTACACATGGTCAGACTTTTCCACAGGAAAGCCTCCGTAGGAATGTCAACCGTATGTACGCGGCATTAGGAGCAAAATCGCTCCTCCGCCCCTAATGCCCCCATGCTCCGGCATATATGCTCTTTTTTGAACTGTAGTGGTGAAATCACCTCCTACAGCATTGGAGTCGCGGCTTTATATATCGTGGGAGCAAACGCTGTTGCTGTCACGCTAAATAAATCCGCACTGCAACTGAATGGCGTACCTGCTAAGCAAATGATGGTTAACATTAAAACAAAGTAACATTCCAGTATAACAGTAAGATCATACCATACCTGCAAAGCAAATACCTATAAAAAAACATAGTAAAAAATAAAACATTTTTTAATGCAACCTGTGCCTAATATATATATATGCCGAAGCATGGGGTCATCCTCCCGCAAAAAAGTTATGCCGCGTACGGTCGGACTTTTCTATGCCGCGTACACACAGTCGGACTTTTCTATGCCGTGTACACATGGTCAGACTTTTCCACGGGAAAGCCTCCGTAGGAATGTCAACCGTATGTACGCGGCATTAGGAGCAAAATCGCTCCTCCGCCCCTGCTGCCCCCATGCTTCGGCATATATGCTCTTTTTTTAACTGTGGTGGTGAAATCACCTCCTACAGCACTGGAGTCGCGGCTTTATATATCGTGGGAGCAAACGCTGTTGCTGTCAAGATAAATAAGTCCGCGCAACAGCTGAATGGCGTACCTGAAAACAGTAAAATAAATTACATACCGGAAAAGCAAGCATGAAAAAACATAACAACAATAAAACTTTGCAGAATAGAATACAGTAAAAAAGAGCAGAACAATAGAGAGAGAATAGAGAGGGAGAGAACAATAAAACGACAACTATTTTTGGTTTTTTTATTTTATATTTTTTTGTGTGTTTTTATTTTTTACTTTTTTTTTTTTTTTTTAACACTTTTTTTTGTAACTGTGAACTGTAACTTCAACTTTTCGGTTCCAGGTTTGGGTCTCTCAAAATGCGATGGCATCTTGGGAGACCCTGTGTAAGTGTGCCTAGCCTGTGAAATGTTTCACCCTACACTAATAATTAACGTGTGTGTGGAAGCGTTCAAAACATTTACCAACACAAAGACCAGGATTGCCAGGACATTTGGGACAAAAATAACGGGTGTCACGCCTAAATCCGCGCTTGGTACAGACACGACATTTTCTTTGGGGGGCTCGTTGGGTAGGGGTACTCTCAAGGACATAAGAAAAATGCCTCTCATGCAGTCGGCTTACTGCATTTGGTAGGGGCTGGTGAGGTACAATACCGCCTGGATACAGGAGTTCTGTGATGATATCCCTCTGGAATTGAAGGAAGGATTCATTCCGTCCTGAAGCTCTGTATAAGACATGAGCATTCAGTAGAGTCAATTGAAATAAATAGAGACACTTTTTTGTACCAGCGTCTCGTCTTACGGGCAATATGATACGGAGCCATTAACTGGTCGTTGAGGTCCACCCCTCCCATATTAAGGTTATATTCGTGGACACAGAGGGGTTTCTCCACAACACCAGTCGCCGTACGAATTTGGACTGTCGTGTCTGCGTGAAGGGTGGTAAGAACGAAAACATTCCTATTGTCCCGCCACTTCACAGCGAGCAAATTTTTACATCTGCAGGAGGCTCTCGCCCCCGGCCTAATACGGGCATCTACAAGCCGCTGGGGAAAGCCCCGGCGATTAGGTCGCACGGTGCCACATGCTCCAATCTGTTGATCAAATAAGTGGCTAAAAAGTGGCGCGCTACTGTAAAAATTGTCCACGTATAAGTGGTACCCCTTTCCGAATAAGGGTGACACCAAGTCCCAAACGATCTTGCCAGCGCTCCCCATGTAATCTGGGCATTCTTCCGGCTCTACCTGACTATCTTTTCCCTCGTAAACCCTAAAGCTCCATGTAGCCTGTGGCCCTGTCACAAAGCTTATAGAGCTTGACCCCGTATCTGGAACGCTTGCTGGGAAGGTACTGTTTGAAAGACAAGCGGCCAGCAAATTTAACCAGGGACTCATCAACGCAAACAACCTGCTGGGGATTAAACAAGGCTGCATAACGTTCGTTGAAATGGTTTACGAGGGGCCGGATTTTGTAGAGCCGGTCAAATTCAGGGTCTCCACGCGGACGACAAAGTGCATTGTCACTGAAATGCAGGAACCGCAGGATCGCCTCGTATCGTTTCCTGGCCATGTGAGCAGAGAACACGGGCATATGGTCAATTGGATGTGTGGACCAATACATCCACAATGACGGAAATTTGTGTATGCCCATGTTGAGGGTAAGGCCCAGAAAGGTCTTAAATTCGGAAACCTCGAGAGGTTTCCATTGTTTGGCAAGGCGAGACTGGGGGTTAGCGGCGATGTAGGTACCAGCATATAAATTAGTCTGGTCCACAATAGATCTATAGAGATCTTCCGTGAAATACAGCGAATAAAAATCAAGTGCCATAAAATTCGCTGTATTCACCTGAATACCGGGTTGGCCAGTGAATGGGGGAAGTACAGGTGCTGTAGAAGTGGTGGGGACCCAATCAGGATAGGCGAATTCTGCAGGAAGGGAACTATGGGCACGACGGGCCTGTCTCTGTCTTCTTCTTGGTGGCAGCGGGACACTACTTGTGCTTGCCACCTCGCCAGCTTGAACTGCACTTATGGGACTCGCCACGTCACCAAGTGTTACTGCAGTGCTGGATAAACGACCAGGGTGTACTAGGCCGCTGGTGCTTGCCAATCCACCAGAAGGAATAGCGGCGCTAGTACTGGATCTCTGCTCCATACAAGGGTCCTGCGGTTCTTGCTGCTCAACAACATCAGAACGGGATCGGGTACGCCTGGCCTTAGCAGGGACCTCAACTTCGTCGTGCGAGCTATCTGACATGGAGCCGCTGTCGTAAACGGGTTCGTATTCTGAGCCAGAATCTGTGAAATGCGTGACCTCCTCCTCTTCACTATCTGACATGCACATGAACTCCAAGGCCTGCTTATCATTGTACATCCGCTTTGCCATTTGGGGCTCTAAATTTAGTGGTACAATGGTAAGGATTCACAGGTAAAAAAAGCACCTGATCTGTAGGAAAGCAAACGTAGAAAACGCTTAAAAAGAAACTGTAAGCGATCGCAGGGATCAGGCCTGTCTCTGCGAACGCTGCAGTTATGTGTCTTGTGTTTTGTAAGTGACAGTGATCGATCGATACTGCACTTGGGTGGGTTGGGCTGGGCAGAGGGGGAAAACGCAGGTGCTAGCGGGTATCTGGGCTGATTCCGCTAACAATGCGTTTTTGGGTACCCTAAACTGCTGGGTACGCTAGTATAGATCTGATCAGATCAGGTATCGATCCGTTCAGATCCTATACCACTAAGGGGGGTGTATGCTTAGCGAGTGGGTTTAAGCGGTACTGGCTCTAACCTAACGCTGCCTGGGGCGACGCAGACCCTGACTGGCGCTAAAATTAAATTTATATCACCCGCCGGGTGATCAGGGGGTTAAACCTATTGGGTTATATACGGCGGGTGCCCTGATGCTATAAACAGCAAACTAACCAACCAGTGTCAACCGTAACACTTATACGGTGATCACTGGTGAAAGGGTTAACTAGGGGGCAATCAGGGGGTTAAAACCTTTATTCGGTAATATATGGGGGTACCTGACGCTTTCTAAAAACCTGGTGGCGAACCTAAAATAACTAAATAACTAACTGGCTAACCGCGTCACCAGTGACACTTATACAGTGATCAGTGGTGAAAGGGTTAACTCTAGGGGCAATCAGGGGTTAAAACCTTTATTTATGGGGGTACCTAACGCTATATAAACCTGGCGGCGAACCTAAAAAAAAACGAACTGCCTAGCGGCAACAGTGACACTAATACAGCGATCAGAAACCGATCGCTTAGTGACACTGGCAATAGGGGTGAAAGGGTTAACTCTAGGGGCAATTAGGGGTTAAACCTTTATTGGGGGGGGGTAGGGGGCTACCCTGGACCTAAAGGGGCCTAAACCTAACTGCCCTGACACTTTTTTCTGTCACACTGACACTAAAAGCAGTGATCAGAAAATAAATGATCACTGCAATCAGTGACACTGTGACAGGGGGTGATCTGGGGGTGCTGGGGGGGTGATCGGGGGGGGTTATGTGCCTATGTGTGCTGTGTCAGTGTGCTGTTGGTGCAACTCACAGTACAGACGTTTTCTCTCCTCTGGAACCGGACGAAAAGACCGCCAGAGGGGAGAAAACGTCACTTCCTCCCTGCCTGTGTTTACAGTTACACAGGCAGGGCGGGCTCAGGTGGAAGCCGATTCGCCGAGGGAGATCGAGAGGGGACGGCTGGAAATCAATAGCCGCCCCGTCCTCCCGGACCTCCCGTACACCGTTCCCGGCCGTCGCATGTACCGGAGGGGGTCCCGATCGGACCCCCCGAACCCGGGAAAGGCGGGGACGTACATGTACGCCCATGTGCCTGTACGTGCCATATTGTGGACGTATATGTACATGCGGGGGTCGGGAACTGGTTAATAAAGGTTAAAGATGGTATTGAGTGGTAGGAATTGGTTGCGGCTCTTTTTGGTTATTCTGCACCTCCAACCTAAATGAGCCAATAAAATAACAAAAAAAGGGTTAACATGGAGGCAGTCTCTCTATCCGTCCCTGTTGGTGGGTCATTGAGTGTTCGGGTGCAGCTATAGAACAAATCAGTGGCATAGCCCGGGTTGCCAGTGCCCATATAGCGCCCTCTAGGATAGGGATGAGCTCAGGCTTGTTCAGACCAACCTGACCAAGCTAGCCCACCTGACATCCATCAAAGCTGAGAGCGAATCATAGGCAGTGGAGACAAAACCCCCTGCCCTGCAGCGGCACATGTGCAAGGGGCGTGTTTCTGGGTGGAAATACCTCTGCTGCCTGTGATTGGCTGTCGGCTATGACAGCTTCTTAGCGCCCCCTAAGAATTTTGTACCCAGGGGGAACAGCCGCACCTGAGATTCTGCCTCGCTAAACCGCTGGGACAAATCACCATAAAAGGCTGAGGGTCTTGAAAATTCAGGTGGGTCATTGGAACACACTAAAGCCACATAGCTTGCCCCCCCCCCCACGTCTCCAAGCTTTGTGATTGGGTAGAAATGGAATGTTGGTCACCTACCTGTCCACCAGCAAGCTCCCAGTATTAGAATGCAGCCCTGTGCTCACAGTGTGGATCTCCCCTCCCCCGATGTGAGTTCTGTTCTGTTGGAGATCACAGGAAGCGAATACAGAGACCGGCTCTGGTACTTCTATTAGCTGCTTTAATATACACAAATTATAAATTGTACTTACCTTCAAAAATATCTGTTACTTTGTCCTTCCAGTCTTGTGATCCGAGTTTATCTGTCAGACGACAAAGAGAGGTCAGCAGCGGTCAAACTTTTCACTTTAATGAGCTCATTACATTAGAATACCGCCCCCTGCAATATAGTCCCACCTGATTGGCTCACCGCTCTGCCCCTCCCCTGCCAAAAATCTGCTGTGAAGGGCATTACAGGAAGCTTTTTTTTTTTTTTTAAATACACATTTTAGGCCTGAAGATTACTTAAAACCCCCAAGACGTTTGATATTTTCTGGAAGCAGAGACCCTTGAGAATAACATAGCGGAACAACTGTTAATCCAATTATTATTTTTAGTATAAAGAAATGAGACTCAGTTTTATTTTAGTGACACAAACACAACATAATACTTGTTGTTTCTTGTAAAACATAAAAGATTTGGTTGCATTGAGTAAATACACCGATCAGCCATAACTTTCTGCAGGCCTCGACAAAATCCGGGCGCCCGGTCGCAATTGCAAAAAGAAATTGTGACCTGGCGCTTGGGGAAGCTTAGGCCTACTACCGGCCGATGCGGGGTAGAGGATTTGTACTAGGAGGGCAAGAGAGAATTAATTCATTAAAAAAAAGCATGGGGTCCCCCCAAATTCAATTACCAGGCCCTTCAGGTCTGGTACGGATATTAAGGGGAACCCCGCCTACAATTTAAAAAAAAATGACGTGGGGTTCCCCCCAAATATCTATTCCAGACCCTTCTGCGTGGGCTCTGGATCTCGGACCTGGATTATCTTCTCATCGCTGGACCCCGGCAGAGAGGAGATCACCCGTCGCAGGATACCGACAACGTTGGAGCGGGGATCGGGGATCGAGAGTGGATTACCATCGCTGGATCATTTTTTTTTTTTTTAACCACTTGACAACTGGGCACTTAAACACCCTTAATAACCAGACCAATTTTCAGCTTTCGGTGCTCTCACATTTTGAATGACAATAACTCAGTCATACAACACTGTAACCAAATGAAATTTTTGTCCTTTTTTTCCCACAAATAGAGCTTTCTTTTGGTGGTATTTGATCACCTCTGCGGTTTTTATTTTTTCCGCTAATAATGAAAAAAGAACGAAAATTTTGTAAAAAAATGAATTTTTTTTCATTTCTATTATAAAATTTTGCAAAAAATGAATTTTTCTTCATAAATTTGGCCTAAAATGTATACTGCTACATATCTTTGGTTAAAAAAAAAAAAAAATTGGGTTATTATTTAGTCTGGGTGAAAGTTATAGGGTCTACAAGCTATGGTACCAATTACTGAAAATTTATCAATTTGATCACATCTGAAGTACTGACGGCCTTTCTCATTTCTTGAGACCCTAACATGCCAGAAAAGTACAAATACCCCCTAAATGACCCCTTTTTGGAAAGAAGACATTCCAAGGTATTTAGAAAGAGGCATGGTGAGTTTTTTGAAGTTGTAATTTTTTCCCACAATTCTTTGCAAAATCAAGGTTTTTTTTTTTTGTTTTTTTTTTCCCACAAAAGTTTCATATTAGCAGGTTATTTCTCGCACACAGCATATTCATACCACAAAATACACCCCAAAACACATTCTGCTATTCCTCCCGAGTATGGTGATACCACATGTGTGAGACTTTTACACAGCATGGCCACATACAGAGGCCCGACATGCAGGGAGCACCATCAGGCGTTCTGGAGCACCCAGACCAGTTCTGACATTTCTCTCCTACATGTAAAAATCATCATTTATTTGCTAGAAAATTACATAGAACCCCAAAACATTATATATGCTTTTTTAGCAAAGACCCTAGAGAATACAATGGCGGTCGTTGCAACTTTTTATCGCGCATGGTATTTGCACAGCAATTTTTCGAACGCATTTTTTTGGGAAATAAAACAGTTTTGTGCTTTTTAAAAAAAAAAACATTAAAGTTAGCCCAATGTTTTTGCATAATATGAAAGACGAAGTTACGCCGAGTAAATAGATACCCAACATGTCACCCTTCAATATTGCACACGCTTGTGGAATGGCGCCAAACTTCGCTACTTAAAAATCCCCATAGGCGACGTTTTAAATGTTTTTACTGGTTACATGTTTTTAGTTACAGAGGAGGTCTGGGGCCAAAATGATTGCTCTCGCTCTAACGTTCGCAGCGATACCCCACATGTGTGGTTTGAACACCGTTTTCATATGTGGGCGGGACTTACGTACACATTCGCTTCTGTATACGAGCACGCGGGAACAGGGGCGCTTTAAATATTTATTTTTTATTTTTATTGTTCATTTTACTTTATTTATTTTAGTTTGACACGTTTTTCCCCAAAAATAAATGTTTTGATCACTTTTATTCCTATTACAAGGAATGTAAACATCCCTTGTAATAGGAATATAGCATGACAGGTCCTCTTTACAGTGAGATGTGGGGTCAATAAGACCCCACATCTCACCTCTAGGCTGGGAAGCCTGAAAAAAAAAAAAAAAAAAAAATGATCCTGGCTTCGATCGCAGCGGTGAGTCAGAAGAAGCACCGGAGGGCGAAGGGAGTGGGGACGTCCACTTTTGCCTCCCGTAAGAACGATCAAGAGGCGGAACAGCCGCCATGATCGTTCTTATGGTGTAGAGAATCGCCGGCTGAAAAAAATGATATCTGAATGATGCCTGTAGCTGCAGGCATCATTTAGATATCCCTGCACAAAGTCAAGGACCTCATATGACGTGGGCGGGAAGTGGTTAAAACACATTTTTTTCCCCAGAGTATTTTCTGGGTATTGCAGAGTATTGGCCGGGGTATTGCAGAGTATTGGTGTTGGGGTATTGCAGAGTATTGGCCGGGGTATTGCAAAGTATTGGCCGGGGTATTGCAAAGTATTGGTGCGGGGGTATTGCAGAGTATTGTGTGGGGGGTATTGCAGAGTATTGTGTGGGGGGTATTGCAGAGTATTGTGTGGGGGTATTGCAGAGTATTGTGTGGGGGGTATTGCAGAGTATTGTGTGGGGGGTATTGCAGAGTATTGTGTGGGGGGTATTGCAGAGTATTGTGTGGGGGGTATTGCAGAGTATTGTGTGGAGGGTATTGCAGAGTATGGTGTGGAGGGTATTGCAGAGTATGGTGCGGGGGTATTGCAGAGTATTGTGCGGGAGGTATTGCAAAGTATTGTGTGGGGGGCATTGCAGAGTATGGCGCAGGGTTTTTGCAGAGTATCGCGCGGGGGGTATTGCAGATTATCGCGCAGGGGGTATTGCAGAGTAATTGCGCAGGGAAGGCAGAGTATTGCAGGGGTTAATGCAGAGTATTGCACAGGGAAGGCAGAGTATTGCAGGGGTTAATGCAGAGTATTGCACAGGGAAGGAAGAGTATTGCAGGGGTTAATGCAGAGTATTGCACAGGGAAGCCAGAGTATTGCAGGGGTTAATGCAGAGTATTGCACAGGGAAGCCAGAGTATTGCAGGGGTTAATGCAGAGTATTGCACAGGGAAGCCAGAGTATTGCAGGGGTTAATGCAGAGTATTGCACAGGGAAGCCAGAGTATTGTAGGGGTTAATGCAGGGATGGCTGAGCAGGGATGGATGGATCTGTGACTGCAATAGTCACAGATCCATCCACAGCGCTGCTGACACCCCGCGCTCCCCCCTCTCACACTGTATCGATCGGTACAGCGAGAGGAGGGAGGAACCGGCGTCATCAAATGACGCCGGTTTGTTTACCTGTGATCGCGCCGTCATTGGACGGCGCGATCACATGGTAAAAGACCGCGGTTGTCGGTCAATTACCGAGATCTGTGTAGCGCCGGGTCTCATAGACCCGGCGCGCACAGAATTTTCAGTGTGCGCGCCCGAGGCGGCGCGCATTACTGCTTCTGGTGGGCGCCGTTAAATAACGGCGACCCCCAGTTAAGCAACCACCTTGCCGCCGTTATATGACGGCGGCTGGTGGTTAAGTGGTTAAAGGACTTTTTTCCACGGTGTCTGTGTGTTTTTTACAATTATTTACACTTCCTTTGTGAAATGGTAGAGGTACAATGTACCCCATTACCAATTCACATAGGGGGGGCCAGGATCTGGGGGTCCCCTTTGTTAAAGGGGTCTTCCAGATTCTGATAAGCCCCCCGCCCGCAGACCCCCACAAGCAAGGGTTGTGGGGATGAGGCCCTTGTCCCCATCAACATGGGGACATCCTCCCCATGTTGAGGACATGTAGCCTTGTACGGTTCAGGAGAGGGGGGCGCTCTTTCGTCCCCCCCTCTTTTCTGCGGCTGGCCAGGTTGCATACTCGGATAAGGGGTCTGATGTGGATTTTTGGGGGAACACCACGTAATTTTTTTTTAAATTGACGGCGGGGTTCCCCTTAATATCCATTCCAGACCTAAAGGGCCTGGTAATGGAATTTGGGGGGACCCCACGCTTTATTTTATATTTTTTTTATGAATGATTTCTCTCTGAATTGCTGGGAGCCGACAATTCATTATAGCCGCAAGTGATTTTAAATGACTTTTTTCCTTCAGAAATGACACTTTGTGCAGAGACAGTTCTAAACACGGGAAACAAGTGCTACTTTACAGGCATACTAGGTACGAAATTTAAAGGAATATTTCACTTTTATTGTTTCACTTTAAGCATTATTAAATTCACTGCACCCGAAAAAACGGCAGTTTTTAAAACTTTTTTTGCATTGATACATGTCCCCTGGGGCAGGACCCGGGTCCCCAAACACTTTTTAGGACAATAACTTGCATATAAACCACTTAAGACCCAGACCTTTAGGCAGCTAAAGGACCTGGCCAGTTTTTGCGATTTGGCACTGCGTCGCTTTAACTGAACTTGCGCGGTCATGCGATGTGGCTCCCAAACAAAATTGGCGTCCTTTTTTCCCCACAAATAGAGCTTTCTTTTGGTGGTATTTGATCACCTCTTCGGTTTTTATTTTTTGCGCTATAAACAAAAATAGAGCGACAATTATGAAAAAAAAGCCGACCTAACTCTGAATCTACGCCGCCGTATGTTTAAGCGTATGCTCAAACAGAGATACGCTTAAACATATCTAAGATACGACGGCTTGCGCCGTTCTATCTTAGATTGCAATGTTTCTGTTGGCCTCTAGATGGCGCTTCCATTGAGGCCGGCGTAGATTATGTAAATGAGGGCATACGCCGATTCACGAACGAACGCAAACGTACGCCAGGCCTACGCCGTTGAATTACGTAGTTTCCGTAAGGGATAGGCCGCCTAAAGTTAGAGCTATGCTCTAGTGGACTAGTAATGTTAAAGTATGGCCGCCGTTCCCGCCGCAAGGTTCTAATTTTTTACGTCGTTTGCGAATCGGGAGTTACGTCGTTTACGTCCACGTCAAAATCAATAGGCCCGTACGGCGTACTTAGTCGCAATGTGCCCTGGGAAATGTAGTCGCCCGCGCATGCGCAGTGTAAAAAAACATAAAAAAAACGTGAGGTCAAGCCTCATTTCCATACAACACGCCCCCCTCCAAGTCATTTGAATTAGGCGCCCTTATGCCTGCTCGTTTTTAGGCTACGCCGCCGTAGATTAGCAGGTAAGTAGATTGAAAATCACTACCAGCCTAACTAATTTACGGCGGTGTAGCCTAAACAGGCTAGGCTAGGCTAGGCCGCCCTAAAGTTAGGCCAATCTACGTGAATCTACCTAAAAATGTTTTCCTCAGTTTAGGCCGATACGTATTCTTCTACCTATTTTTGGTAAAAAAAATTGCAGTAAGCGTTTATCGACTGGTTTGCGCAAAAAAAAATTGTTTTTTTACTACTAATGGCGGCGATCAGTGATTTTTTTCGTGACTGCGACATAATTCGGACAATTTGGACACATTTTTGGGACCATTGTCATTTTCACAGCAAAAAATGCATTAAAAATGCACTGATTACTGTGAATGTCATGTTACATGATATTATTTTTATTATGTACTGTCTCTTTAATGTCTATCTAGTTTGTCTCTTGTGGCATTCCGTAGTTTCCATGCTGCTCAGTCTCCTCCCCCTCTTTTTCTGTATCAGTCATTTTAATGCTGTAATTCATGTGACCTGTATGTATCTTTGTCAGGAATGCTGGTAGATCAGACTGTGTGACCGCACAGAGGAACCAAACAAGGTGAGTAGTGAAATAAAGGTGTTTATTTACAAATGTGTGAACCACCAGTGCACAATAAAACGACAAACAGTATGTACAAATAAAGGGGAATACCGTATTCATAAACGAGCCAAGCCAAGGTCATACACATGGGAGGTCAGTAGATGGGTAAGGATGGGGACAGGAATCAGGACACAAGGGAGGACAAGTCCAGGCAGGGATCAAGGATCAGGTCCAGGGATCAAGTCCAGAAATCAGGGTCAAATACAAGCTCAGGTCCAGGAGGTATGACGATACCAGGGCGAGGAGTGATTACACACGCCGGGTATTTATAGAGGCGTGCTGATTGCATTCAGGTCACACCTGAACGCAGGAAGGGCTGTATGCTCCATACTGTCAAGAACGCCCCGCTGGTGGACGCCAGTACTGCAGCCCAAGGATCACATAATAGTAACACCAGCAGGGGGAACCTTCCCTGACAATCTTCTACCTGCATGGAAGAATCGTTCTTTTACCCGTTGTAACTTGCATTCTACGGATCATACGACGAATAAACATCGCCAGATCTTCTTTCATGTGAGTTGTGACTGAGTAAGCTATCTGGAAAGGTGATTTGGTATGGAAAATCTCTTCAGGGCAATGAGCTCCATGTGCTACTGAAAACCACATTCATAGCCTTTGCAGCTGATTCAGAATAGTGAAAATGACAATTGCAGTTTGGGAGTTAACCACAAGGGGGCGCTGAAGGGGTTAAGTGTGACCTCATTTGTGTTTCTAACTGTAGGGGGGCGTGGCTGTAGGTGTGACGTCATCGATTGAGTTTCCCTATAAAAGGGATCACACGATCAAGGATGCCGCCACAGTGAAGAACGGGGAAGCTGTGTTTACACACAGCTCTCCCCATTCTTCAACTGATCGCGGGACTCCAGCGGCGATCGGGTCCGCGGTCACGGAGCTTCGCGCGCCCACGACCCACGGCTGGGCACTTAAAGAGGATGTACCTGTATGTGCTTGTGCCCAGCCGTGCCATTCTGCCATCGTATATGTGCACGAGGCGGTCCTTAAGCGGTTAACCTTTAAAATTAGCACTTTAGATTTCCATAGACTATAACAGGGTGTTCCGCGGCTATTTGAATTTGCCGCGAACACCCCTAATTGTTCGCTGTTCATCGAACAGGCAATGTCTGAGTAGAACATGAACTCGAAGCTCATCCCTACACTAGAATGGGGGGATTTGGGGGGATTTGGGTGTTCGGAATGAAAAGCTAATATGGTGGGGGGAATTTGTTCTAGAAAGGGGAATCTTGTTGGTGGAGGGGGTGTGTGATAGGATGGTGATTGAGGGTGGGGGAATTTGTGATGGGAGGGGGATTTGGAGTGGAGGGGGGAAATATTTGTGTTTGGGGGGGGGGAATTTGAGGGGTAGAGGATTTGTACTAGGAGGGAAATTTTTTTGTGGGGGATTTGCGCTAGGATGTGGGATTGGGGGAATGAAATATATGATGGGAGGGGCATTAGGAGTGGAGGGGGGGGGGGAGATTTGTGCTCGGATGGGGAAATTTGAGGAGTAGAGGATTTGTACTAGGAGGGCAATTATCTTTTGGGGGGGATTTGTGCTAGGATGGGGAATTGGGGGAGGGAAATTTGTGATGGGAGGGGGATTTGGATTGAAGGAGGGGGAGAAGATTTGTGCTTGGATGGGTAAATTTGAGGGGTAGAGGATTTGTAATAAGAGGACATTTTTTTTGGGGGGGGGGGGGGTTGTGCTAGGATGTGGGATTAGTCGAGTGAAATATATGATGGGAAGGTCATTAGGAGTGGAGGGGGGGGGAGATTTGTGCTCGGATGGGGAAATTTGAGGGGTAGAGGATTTGTAATAAGAGGACATTTTTTTTGGGGGGGGGGGTTGTGCTAGGATGTGGGATTAGTCGAGTGAAATATATGATGGGAAGGTCATTAGGAGTGGAGGGGGGGGAGATTTGTGCTCGGATGGGGAAATTTGAGGAGTAGAGGTTTGTGCTCGGAGACCTAGGAATGATATAAATGTAGGAAAGATTATATTTACACTAGAATGGGGGATTTGGGGGGATTTGGGTGTTCAGATTGAAAAGCTAATATGGTGGGGGGGGGGATTGTTCTAGAAAGGGGAATCTTTTTGGTGGAGGGGGATGTGTGCTATGATGGTGGATTGAGGGTGGGGGAATTTGATCTGGGAAGGGGATATAGAGTGGAGGGGGGGGGGGGGTTTGTGCTTGGAGGGAAAATTTGAGGGGTAGAGGATTTGTACTAGGAGGGCAATTTTTTGGGGGAGGGGGATATGTGCTAGGATGGGGGATTGGGGGAGGGAATTTGTCTTTGCAGGGGAAATTTGAGGGGTAGAGGATTTGTACTAGGAGGGCAATTATCTTTTGGGGGGGATTTGCGCTAGGATGGGGGATTACTGGAGAGGAATTTGTGCTGGGAGGGGGATTTAGAGTGGAGGGGGGGGGGATTTGTGCTTGGAGGGGAAATTTGAGGGGTAGAGGATTTGTACTAGGAGGGCAATTTTTTGGGGGGGGGATTTGTGCTAGGATGAGGGATTGGGGGAGAGGAATGTGTGCTGGGAGGGGGATTTAGAGTGGAGGGGGGGGATTTGTGCTAGGATGGGGGATTGGGGGAGAGGAATGTGTGCTGGGAGGGGGATTTAGAGTGGAGGGGGGGATTTGTGCTAGGATGGGGGATTAGGGGAGAGGAATGTGTGCTGGGAGGGGGATTTAGAGTGGAGGGGGGGGGATTTGTGCTAGGATGGGGGATTGGGGGAGAGGAATTTGTGCTGGGAGGGGGATTTAGAGTGGAGGGGGGGGGGAGGATTTGTGATCAGAGACCTAGGAATGATATAAATGTAGGAAAGATTATATTTACAATGGGGGATTTTGGGGGAGGAGGGTGTTCAGATTGAAAAGCTAATATGGTGGGGGGATTTGTGTTTGGAGGGGAAATTTGGGGGGGGGGGTTGTTCTAGGAAGGAGGATCTTTTTGGTGGACGGGGATGTGTGCTAGGATGGTGGATTGAGGGTGGGAGAATTTGTGATGGGAGGGGGATTTGGAGTGGAGGGGGGTGGGGGGATATTTGTGCTCGGAGGGGAAATTTGAGGGTTAGAGGATTTGTACTAGGGGGGCAATTTTTTATTTTTTTTTGGGGGGGGGGGGGGGTGGAGGGAAATTTGTGATGGGAGAGGGATTTGGATTGGAGGAGGGGGAGAAGATTTGTGCTTGGATGAGGAAATTTGAGGGTTAGAGGATTTGTACTAGGAGGGCAATTTTTCCTGGGGGGGAGGGGGGTTTGTGCTAGGATGGGGAATTGGGGAAGGGAAATTTGTGATGGGAGGGGGATTTGGATTGAAGGAGGGGGGAGATTTGTACTTGGATGGGGAAATTTGAGGAGTAGAGGATTTGTGGGAGGAGACTTGGTAATTATATAAATTAAGGAAAGATTATATTTAATACTGTAATGTGATCATGTGGGTGAGGGGGGAGGGGGGAAGGTGATATTTAAGGCGGAAGTAAACCCATCCATTTAACAGTTTCAAAATGCAGTTACATTTCCGGCATGCCGGGATTGCTAACTGTCCCATTGGCTGCGCTCTCAACCAAACTGTCAAACCATCCAATTGCTGGTGTCATAACTGATCACATGTGCAGCACCATGGCAGTTGAAGATAAAACATAGGCCAAGATGGCAGCTTCCTTGGCTGAAAATGATAGGTGGGGTTTACTTCCACTTTTAGTAAAATCACCATCAGAAATAAAGAAACTTACCTGGAAGAGCGGAAAGGAGGGCCGATATGTAGATGCGCTTTAATAGGAAGAGCTTGTATACGTCACATCCCTGGAACGATGCGTCTGTCTCTCTCATACACGTCAGTTCGTAGTAGACTTCCCCCCAAGAATCGTCCACAATATTCAGATTTGTGATTATCGGGCAGAATAATCTTCCTCTCTTCTCCAACCGTACATAAATGTTCTTCCTATAATCTTCCAGAGGGATCCCGGGATCCTTGTCCTCCCAGCATAGGTAAGCGTAGTTAGTGCCAGTGTTCCAACATAACGGGATATTTTCGGATTCAAGGGAATCTCCTGGAGAGGGAGACGAGGGTGACATACGGTTACCATCCAAGCTAGATAGAACGCAGTGCGGCGGTTCCCGGGCCCTAGATTGACCTTCAACTATGTAGTACAAGGGCCCCGCCTGACTCCATACAAATTGTTTAGGTTTGACCTCCTATTATATGGTTTTGGTAAATCTAAGGGAAAGTTGTAGAAGAAAATTGTATAGTGTATGGCCAGTCTAAGGGCCAGATTCACAAATGAGATACGACGGCGTTTCTCCTGATACTCCGTCGTATCTCTGTTTCTATCTATGCGGCTGATTCATAGAATCAGGTTACGCATAGATAGCCCTAAGATCCGACAGGTGTAATTGTTTTACACTGTCGGATCTTAAGATGCAATACCGCGGCCGCCGCTGGGGGGAGTTCGAGTCGTAAACCAGCGTCGGGTATGCAAATTAGGAGTTACGGCGGATCCGCAACGGTTTTTCGCGTTCGCTACGTCGCCGCTAGTCTAGTTTTTCCCGTCGCAAAGTTACACTTTTTTTTTGGTGCCTTAACTTTAGTCAGCAAGTGTATTGCTGTCTAAAGTATGGCCGTCGTTCCCGCGTCGAAATTTAAAAATCAACGTCGTTTGCGTAACACGTCCGGGAATACGGAAGTACGCTACGCACGTCGCCGTTCAAAAAAAATGACGTCACGGCGCGCAAAGCACGGCGGGAGTTAGGAAACGGAGCATGCGCAGTAGGTCTGGCGCGGGAGTGCGCCTAATTTAAATGGCACACGCCCATTTGAATTGGCCCGCCTTGCGCCGGAGGCCGCGGGCGTAGTTTTCATCGCAAGTGCTTGGTGAATCAGGCACTTGCGATGAAAAATTGCGGCGGTGTAACTTATCTAGGATACGTTGCGCCGCCGCGATTCTACGTGAATCTGGCCCTTAGTCCGTAGGGTTCAATATTGAGTTGGCCCCCCCTTCGAAGCTATAAAAGCTTCAAGGCTGATGCTGTATATTTTAGTGGGGTGGGGGGCGGCAAACAAGACACTGAAAGACACCCCCCCCCCGGTTGGTCTGTTGCTTAGTGAAACCCCCCCCCCCCCCCCCCTTGTTGCTTACCTCCACACCAGCCCCACACTTACCCCAACCAGGTCACGGGCAACTTCGGCTCCTTCCTGTGTCTCCTCCTCGGCGTCAGCTTACTCCTTGGCCGCTTCACTCCTCCTTCCCTCAACAGCCAATACGATCGCTTCTCCTCTCAACCAATCAGGTCTTAAGGCCGCGTACACACGGTCAGTCCATCCGATGAGAATGGTCCGACGGACCGCTTTCATCGGTTCACGGTCTGATGTGCCTACACGCCATCGTTTCCAAAAACCGATCGAGTCAGAACGCGGTGACGTAAAACACACGACGTGCTGAAAAAAAAACGAAGTTCAACGCTTCCGAGCATGCGTCGACTTGATTCTGAGCATGCGCGGGTTTTGAACCGATGCTTTTGTGTACTAACCATCGGTTTTGACCTATCAGTCAGCCGTCCATCGGTTCGATTTTAAAGCAAGTTCTCTTTTTTTGGACCGAAGGACAACTGACCGATGGGCCGTACACACGGACGGTAATTTGGACCCGCTTCCTGATTGGCTGGGAAGAAAATCAGGAAGACCATATTGAATATTTATTTGTTGCTGTCACACAACTGAGTGGGCTCAGGGCACAGTACTTTGCGCCCCGAGCCCACTCTTTTTTGCAGCCAATTCCATCCTCTGGCTCTAATCATGTGCTTTAAAAAAAAAAAAGCAATGGAATCCATGCGTCCGGCGCCCCGCATGTAGATTATGGGGGTGGCACTTAATGGACAGGCCGCCCCTTCTGTCCACAAGGTTTAGGGGTGTGTCTATCAGGGGCAGATCCAGAGTTTAATCTCGGGAGGGGCACTGACAAAAAATTTGTGGGCAATTTGTCGGGGGAAATGGCTGTTGTTGGCGCTTCAATCATCCCGGCGCCATGGTTGTTATGGTGTCAGGAGAATTGAAACGCATTATTTCTATCATTACATTGTAATGATACCATAATGCAGAATCAGTGGGAGCCCCGAGTGTGTCACTTGCCACCGTCTCCTACCGCAAGATGCGGATTGTCGCTGCCAGTGGCCAGTGACAGTGTCCCTGTTGTCCTAGAGGGCAGAGGAGGAGATGGGATGGAAGGGGTAAAGGGACAGGAATTGGGGTGATCTGAGGGGTGAAGGTGCAGGAATTGGGGTGATCTGAGCGGTGAAGGTGCAGGAATTGGGGTGATCTGAGGGGTAAAGGGGCAGGAATTGGGGTGATCTGATGGGGTAAAGGGGCAGGAATTGGGGTGATCTGAGGAGTGAAGGTGCAGGAATTGGGGTGATCTGAGATGTGAAGGTGCAGGAATTGGGGTGATCTGAGGGGTGAAGGTGCAGGAATTGGGGTGATCTGAGGGGTGAAGGTGCAGGAATTGGGGGGATCTGAGGGGTGAAGGTGCAGGAATTGGGGTGATCTGAGGAGTGAAGGTGCAGGAATTGGGGTGACCTGAGGAGTGAAGGTGCAGGAATTGGGGTGATCTGAGGGGTGAAGGTGCAGGAATTGGGGTGATCTGAGGGGTGAATGTGCAGGAATTGGGGTGATCTGAGGGGTGAAGGTGTAGGAATTGGGATGATCTGAGGGGTGAAGGTGCAGGAATTGGGGTGATCTGAGGGGTGAAGGTGCAGGAATTGGGGTGATCTGAGGGGTGAATGTGCAGGAATTGGGGTGATCTGAGGGGTGAAGGTGCAGGAATTGGGGTGATCTGAGGGGTGAAGGTGCAGGAATTGGGGTGATCTGAGGTGTGAAGGTGCAGGAATTGGGGTGATCTGAGGGGTGAAGGTGCAGGAATTGGGGTGATCTGAGGGGTGAAGGTGCAGGAATTGGGGTGATCTGAGGGGTGAAGGTGCAGGAATTGGAATGACAGCCATGGGTGATGCAGCTTCAGAAACAAGTCAGCAATGGAAGGAATCTCCCATAATTCTGTCCTATCAGGTTCTCTTTATCTCATAATATTAGAGACTTACCGATCACACCCACAAGGACCAAGAAATAGAAGATGATCATGTCTGTCCTCCGGGAAGTCGGCCTGGCAGTGAATGGATGGAGGAACAGAGCTCAGATACGTGTGTGAGAAAGGAGCGAGCGCTCTGACAGTATATAGTATATGGTACAGGAAGGAACGTTGCCTAATATTCCAGGGCGAGGTGCCAACATCCTATCAGGCTTTTGTTACACAAACATTTTTACTGAACAGGATAATGTTCACTTTATTTGTCATAAAAGCCATCAGAGGAGGTGAAGTTCTATAAATATGGAGACCCGTGTACTGCCAATGCCAGGAGAGTGACCAGGAGGTCTATAGAAAGGCCAATGCCAGGAGAGTGACCTGGAGGTCTATAGAATGACCAATGCCAGGAGAGTGACCTGGAGGTCTATACAATGGCCAATGCCAGGAAAGTGACCAGGAAGTCTATAGAATGACCAATGCCAGGAGAGTGACCTGGAGGTCTATAGAATGACCAATGCCAGGAGAGTGACCTGGAGGTCTATAGAATGGCCAATGCCAGGAAAGTGACCAGGAGGTCTATAGAATGACCAATGCCAGAAGAGTGACCTGGAGGTCTATAGAATGACCAATGCCAGGAGAGTGACCTGGAGGTCTATAGAATGACCAATGCCAGGAAAGTGACCAGGAGGTCTATAGAATGAACAATGCCAGGAAAGTGACCTGGAGGTCTATAGAATGGCCAATGCCAGGAAAATGACCTGGAGGTCTATAGAATGACCAATGCCAGGAGAGTGGCCAGGGGGTCTATAGAATGGCCAATGCCCAAAGAGTGACTTGGAGGTCTATAGAAGTACCAATGCCAGGAGAGTGACCTGGAGGTCTATAGAATGACCAATGCCAGGAGAATAACCTGGAGGTCTATAGAAGGACCAATGCCATGAGAGTGACCTGGAGGTCTATAGAAGGACCAATGCCAGGAGAGTGACCTGGAGGTCTATAGAAGGACCAATGCCAGGAGAGTGACCTGGAGGTCTAATTTTTCCTCCGGTGGTAGGGAAGGCTGAGTTCCCTGGTGTGTATGAAATACCTACCAAGCCAAAGTCCTCAATGGCAGAAAGATTTGTAGGGATGCGTTACTGTTCTTGAAGAGCATTGCACCCAGAGGTGATCCATTGTGCATAACGCGATGGTCACTCTGTTGAGGTGGCTTTGGAGTCCTATGTGAGGGGCCGATATACAGAGTCCCACCTGTTCTGTCAGCTGGCCAATCCCTGGTGAGTTTGTTATCACTAGCTTTGACAAAACCAGGGGGCAATATTCTGGAATGGTCTTTCCTGTGCTTGGGAGGTTCCTGAGAGAAGGCTGGGTCTCTGGAATAGGGCCCCGAGGATGGAGCTCATGCCTGGAAAACTGTGTGCGAGGCCTGGGGCCATGTCGATAAGTGGAATGGAGAGCATTAGAACTTCCTGTTTTGTGCTCTAGAAGTAGCTGTTGGATGCTTCTGGATGCTGAGATCTACGTGGTGAATACTTGCTAAGGAGGTAAATACCCCCTGAGAGAGCTTTGGGTATTCCACCTCCTCCTTCTGTCCCACCAAGCTGAAGTAAAGCATTATAACTGCCTTCAATTGTGGACCTACTTTTCTGTATTGGGCAAGTAAGTATGACCAATCCTGAGGACCAAGAATGTCCAATGGGCAGTTCTTCTTGCATTCACAAGACTTATACAGGTAGAGGACCTATAGCGCTAAGAAAATCAGGCAGTGGCAGCTGGTGCTCCAAATTTTGGGTGGGGGGGGCACACAAACTGAAAAAAAACATCAATTACAGCCACTGTGCCCATCAAACGCAGCTACTGTGCCCATCAATTTCGGCCACTGTGCCATCAGACGCAGCCACTGTGCCATCAAACGCAGCCACTGTGCCCATCAAAAGCAGCTACTGTACCCATCAATTGCTGCCAGTGTGCCAATCAAATGCTGCTACTGTGCCCATCAATTGCTGCCAGTATGCCCATCAATTGCCACTACTGTGCCCATCAATTGCCGCTACTGTGCCCATCAATTGCTGTCAGTGTGCATCCCCCGCCCGCCCGGCACTTACCTGTCTCGGTGGGGCAGCGGGTCATGGCTCTGTCCTCCGCGCTCCTTCATGTCTTCTCCCCTCCTCTCTTCCCGTCCTCTGCTATGACTAGACGCCCGATAGGTGTCCAATCACAGCGCCTGTCGTTTCAGCCAATCAGGTGACAGACCCAAGCACCTGATTGGCTGAGAGGCGGTTCATTCGCTTTCATAACACAACGCTGAGAGAACTGCGAGCGCACAGCATGGCGCCCGCTGTTCGCTGTTTTCACCGACTGGCACAGTAGCAGCATTTGATGGGCACACTGGCAGAAATTGATGGCTCTAATCAGGTGCTACCAAAAAATACCCCGCCGCTGTAATTCAGGTGCCCGAAAAGGGGCCGGCACCTGTTCAGAGGGTGTCAGCGGCGACTATAGATAGATTCATGCAACGCATGAATCTATCTATGGGGATGAGGGGTGGCGCCCGTGCGCCCCTTATGGACGCGCCGCCAATGAAATCAGGTATGATCTGTTCTAAAGACCAAGAATGTTATCCCAGGTCTGTCTCCCCCCACACTCCCTTATGGGCCAATCCCCTTCTTCCCCACCTGTACAAGATTCCTGATCCTGCGTTATGGGCGAAAAAAGGTATCCTTACCCTCCGGCATGTGACATTCCAGGAACTAAGACGGACTTACCACCTTCCCCTCTCCTTCCAGTTCCGGTACTGGCAGCTCAGACATACCCTCGCCTCACAATTCCCGAGCCCGGTGACCCTCAAATCTGACTCCATTGAGCGTCTGCTGATTTCGAGTGTGAAGCCCTCTTTCTTCACTTTACCTCCGATTTACGGTGGCTCATGACGTGGACACGACCGGGGGCCTGAGTAAGTGGAGCGCGGACATCCTTGACCTTGATGAGGAGGTGTGGGAGGATTGTGTCTCCTCCTATATCCCCTCCATGATAGCCTCCCGAGACCGTTTTATCCAACTGAAATTTTTGCATAGAGCATACTACACACCGCAGAGGTTGGCGGGGATTTATCCCTCTAGGAGCCCGCTCTGTACCCGTTGTCTACTTGACACTGGGACATTCTTCCACATGGTATGGTCCTGTTCTAAGCTGCGCACGTTTTGGAGGGAGGTGGCTGACACTCTGTCTGATCTATGTGGAGTAGACCTGGCCATGGATCCTCGCATATTCCTACTTAGCTATCTGGGTGAGATTGAGGGTGATAGATATGTCAAGCTTTGTATCACTTTTGCTTTATTTTACGCCAGGAGGGAGATCCTCCTTCGTTGGAGAGGCCCGGAGCTTCCTACGGCATCCTCGTGGCGATCGGCGATTGATAAGGTTTTGCCGCTTTACAGGATTACGTACGAAAGCAGAAATTGTCCGACAAAGTTCGACAAGATATGGTCCAGCAGGGTCGATGCCTCTGGCTAGGTGCCCCCCCCCCCCCTTTGGTCTTATGGTTCTATTGGTTTAGGTTCTGCTCACCCATCCGTATCACTTTATGGCCCTTACATCGTACTTACCTTGATTTTTGTAACCAATTTATAAATGCAATCTGTGATTGAATGTAAACATTTACCTTTCGACTGTCATTGTTTTCTGTTACTTGTCAGTATGTCAATAAAAAGAAAAACTTTTACTGTGAACAAAAAAAAAGACCAAGAATGTCCACTGGGCATCCACAAGGCCCCTATAGTTTAAGGCATTATAATGCTAAGAACATCAGGAGGACACTCCCTGTAAAGCTCCCACCTAGCGGAGGCTCAACCTCCCCCATTAATTATTAATGTGGCACTACCTCTGTAGGAGCTGCTGGTTTAAATTTTGGCTTTGCATGTTACCTCACTCTTCATTGTCTAGAGGATGAAATGAGGGTCTCATGCCGCGTACACACGATCATTTTTCGGCATGAAAAAAACTAAGTTTTTTTCGATGTCCGCCGGTGTCCCTCGATCGTGCGTCACGGAGTGGCAGAACGGGCGGATGCCTGTGTAAAAAAGGCATTTCCCTGTTCTGCCTAGTGACAGGACAGTGATCATCTGCTCCCTCTTATCGGGAGCAGCGATCAGTGATGTGTCACAGTAAGCCACGCCCCCTAACAGTTAGAATCACTCCCTAGGACACACTTAACCCCCCTCCTCGCCCCCTAGTGGTTAACCCCCTTCATTGCCAGTCACATTTACACAGTAATCAGTGCATTTTTATAGCACTGATCGCTGTATGAATGTGAATGGTCCCAAAATAGTGTCAAAAGTGGCCGACTTGTCCGCCATAATGTCGCAGTCATGATAAAAATCGCAGATCGCCTACATTACTAGTAAAACAAAAATTATTAATAAAAATTCCATAAAACTATCCCCTATTTTGTAGACGCTATGGGGCAGATTCTCATAGGAGATACGCCTTCGTATCTCTGAGTCTGAGGCGTCGTATCTTGGCGCCTGATTCAAAGAATCAGATACGCCAAAATTTCTCTAAGATACGACCAGCGTAAGTCTCCTACACCGTCGTATCTTAACTGCATATTTATGCTGGCCGCTAGGGGCGTGTACGCTGATTTACGCCTAGAAATATGTAAATCAGCTAAATACGCCTATTCACGTACGTACGCCCGGCCGACGCAGTACAGATACGCCGTTTACGTTAGGCTTTTTCCGGCGTAACGTTACCCCTGCTCTATGAGGCGTATATGAGGCGTACCAATGTTAGGTATGGACGTCGGAACAGCGTCGAATTTTTCACGTTTTACGTCGTTTGCGTAAGTCGTTCGCGAATAGGGCTGGGCGTCATTTACGTTCACGTCGACAGCATTGGCTTTTTGCGGGTTAATTTGGAGCATGCTCACTGGGATACTTTCACGGACGGCGCATGCGCCGTTCGTAAAAAGCGTCATTTACGTGGGGTCACAATAAATTAACATAACACACGCCCACATCTTCCACATTTGAAATAGGCGGGCTTACGCCGGCCTATTTACGCTACTTTGCTTTGAGAATACAGCACTTGCCTGTCAAAGTTACGGAGGCGTAACGTAAATAGGATACGTTACGCCCGCACAAAGATGCGCGCTCCTACGTGAATCCGGGCCTATAACTTTTACGCAAACCGATCAATAAACGCTTATTGCAAAAAAATTACCAAAAATATGTAGAAGAATACGTATCGGCCTAAACTGAGAAACATTTTTTTTTTATAGATTTTTTGGGGATATTTATTATAACAAAATTATAAAAAATATTGCTTTTTTTTTCAAAATTGTTTTTTTGTTTGTAGTGTGTCATGGACATGCAAAAATGTCTGGCAGCTTACCTTCACCTCATGTGTCCATTAGAGGCCTGACTCTCTTTCTGGCTGCCTTTTATCACCTCCCCTCCCTGTATGGCTCCACCCCAGGCCATCACAGGAAGTCTATATTAACTAGTGCACTGCAGGTCTGCTTTGCTATTCAACTTTGTTTGTTAGCTTGTGTTCCTGTCTGCCGTGTGCTACATTAACCTTTCTGTGTACCGATTTTGGCTCGTCTCTGACTACTCCTGTTTGCCTGTGAACCTGACCTTTGTCCTGTCCCTTGGATACCCTCGTCTGCCTGTTGCCCCGCCCTCGCTTACCCATCACTATCCCTTGTGTCCTCAGTGGCTGCTTCCCCTCTCTCCCTACGGAGCGTGACCTGGGGGACCCCAGGGGCCGCGACCTGGGTTCAGTTGCAGCGAAGGCCATCCTCACCACTTGAGGCTCTGGTGAACACCTGCTGGACCTTAGAATCTGCGCCCTGGGGAATCTTGGACTCACGTTTCCTGTCCATCCGCAGCAGTCTGCTACTGGGTTCACTACCTTGCGGTGCACCCCTGTCTCCAACGGGGTGCATTTGTCAGGTGACCTGACATAGTGCAAAAAATAAAAACCGCAGAGGTGATCAAATACCACCAAAAGAAAGGTCTATTTGTGGGAAAAAAAGGACGTCAATTTTGTTTGGGAGCCACATCACATGACCGTGCAATTGTCAGTTAAAGCGACGCAGTGCCGAATCGCAAAAAGTGGCCCCGGTCTTTTGCCAGCCAAATGGTCCGGGGCTTAAGTGGTTAAATATGATTGGTGATTTTTTTATTTATCCTCAGGATCCCATCTAGGCCATGAAGTGATGGTCCAGCAAGGTGCTTGAGTAGAACATCAAATACCGGTATATCAGAGGCAAAGAAATTCACTGACGGCCATCTTTCAGCACTGCTGTGGATGTGGCATTTGTCAGATTTAGCAGGACTTTATGGTATTTTCAATAGACTTGTGTTAAAAATAGAAAAAGGTAACAAAAAAGAGCCAAAGTTTAAAAAAAAAAGAAATCTTTATTCTAAATAAAACAAACTCTTCTACTTTCTTCTCCGCACTGCCATCACTGCTAGACTGGTAATTGGAGGAGGCTGCTGTATTGTCCATTGGATGGAGGCTGACCTTGTGACCCCAACTGCTGCTACTGAGAAGGTACGTAGAGAGGATTGTGCCGGTCCTCAGCCGAATTCTAAAAGGAAAAAAAGACAACCAGTGTCATTCGGTACATGCCTTTATATAGTCAGTTATCCTGCATCACCCACTGCCTAGGAAGAGATACATAGATGATTATCTAATAGTGATGTTTTAAGTCTAGGCCTTAGACTATACTCTCACACTCTATTATCCTGAATGTGGTCGGCTATTCTATACAGATCACCATCAGATCATTATTGATATATCTCTTTCTCTATACACAATCTATTACCCCAGATCACACTACCCAGACTATAGACATTACTATCAGATAATCATCAATATACCGTATCTCTTCCTCTATACACTATAGATGTCACTATCAGATAATCATCAATATATCTCTTTTCCTATGCACTTCTTTGTCTGCATCACATTCCCTAAGCTGTACATACAATATATTGTCAAAAGTATTGGGACGCCTGCCTTCACACGCACAAGAAATTTAATGGCATCCCAGTCCGTATGGTTCAATATTGAGCTGGCCCACACTTTGCAGCTATAACAGCTTCACCTCTTCTGGGAAGGCCGTCGACAAGGTTTAGGAGGGTGTCTATGGGAATGTTTGACCATTCTTCCAGAAGCACATTTGTGAGGTCAGGCACTGATGTTGTATGAGAAGGCCTGGCTCGCAATCTCCGCTCTAATTCATCCCAAAGAAGTTCTATGGGTTTGAGGTCAGGACTTTGTGCAGGACAGTCAAGTTCCTCCACCCCAAACCTGATCATCCATGTCTTTATGGACCTTGCTTTCTGCACTGGTCCAAATAATGTGGTGGAGGGGGGGATTATGGTGTTGGGTTGTTTTTCAGGGGTTGGGCTTGTCCCCTTTGTTCCAGTGAAGGGAACTCTTAAGGCGTCAGCATACCGAGACATTTTGGATAATTTCATGCTCCCAACTTTGTGGGAACAGTTTGGGATGGCCCCTCCCTGTTCCAACATGACTGCGCACCAGTGCACAAAGCAAGGTCCATAAAGACATGGATGAGCGAGTTTGGGGTGGAGAAACTTGACTGGCCTGCACAGAGTCCTAACCTCAACACGATAGAACACCTTTGGGATGAATTAGAGTGTCCAACATCAGTGCCTGACCTCACAAATGCGGTGGGGGCTGGTAAGAGCGGCGGAAGGAGGTGGGAGAGGGAGATGTCCCCACTCGCTCCTCCGGTATAACAGCCGAGTGGCTTTTAGCCGCACCGTTTGTTATCCTTGGAGAGCCAACCGCCCGCTCTAAAAAACGGTACCGGGATGATGCCTGCAGCTGCATATCATCCCAGTATAACCCCCTAAAGCCGAGGCCGCATATGTGTGTATGCTTGGCGCTAAGGGGTTAAACCAGGGGTGTCAAACTCAATTTCATTGAGGGCTGCATCAGCATTATTGGTTTCCTCAAATGGCCAGTTGTATCTGTAAGACTAGATGTCCAGAACATCCCATCGCCCCCTTACATCAGATGTCAAGAGACCCCCACAATCAGAAGTCAAGAGCCCCCATATTCCTTTACATCACAATGCACCCACTTACCTTATGTAGCTGTGAGAAGAAGCTGGGAGTGGAGTTGGGAAGCAAAAAGTGCAGGGTCTGGTGGAGGACCAGAGGAGGGCTGGAATCAACTGCCAGAGTCTGCTGAATGCTGAGATCAGGGGAGGCGGAGATGAGGGGATGCTGCAGCTGCAGGGAGAGGCACAGGATACATAGGAGGAGTTCTGTCTTCCTCTCTACTGCCAACTGCTGTGGTGGGGTAGTGGGGCAGAGGTGAGCCTCTCTAGAGCTGAATAGAGAAGCGCAGGACCTGGCAAAGGAGTTTGGTCCTCCTCTCTGCTGCTGACTGCGGAGACAGGGTGTGGGCGAAGACGAGAGGGGTCCTGCAGCTGCAGGAGAGGAGCAGGGGCCACATGAAATTACCTGGCAGGCCAGCTTTGGCCCACGGGCCTTGTGCTTGACACAAGACTCTAGAGTCTAGACTATAAAGGTCACTATCAGATAATCATTGGGATTTGTCTTCCTTTACACCAGTGGTTCTCAACCTTTCTAGTGCCGTGACCCCTTGATAAAATTTCCAAAGTTGTGGGGACCCCTAACAGTAAAATAATTTCGTCGCGTGTGTTGTCAGCACCCAAGGCAAGACAAGTAATTTGCACCCCTAACCCACGGACATTTAGCACTCCCTGAGTCCCTTCCACTCGTACAGTATTAAAACCACTTATGGTACATTTTACATATAGGCCAGCAGGGGGAACCATCTGTCACATGATGCGCCTATGGTGCCCATTTCTTTTACTGGCAAGATTGCCAGTACTTCCACGGCCTATTCCCTGACACTAACACAGCTGAGACATGAAGTAGCTCAGGTCAGCTGAGTTTTTCAGGGTTATGAGTAAGCACAATGTAACTGTGTGAAACGCGTCAACCATACCTGCTACTATCCTGTGTTGTTTGTTTTTCACTTTTATGGAAAGATCCAATAAAAAGGACTTTCGTGTGCAGCCAATCCCTTTCTCATATGCATCTTCACGGCAGGTGAGCCAAGGCATGCACCCGTAGGAGAAGTCCTCATCATTGACTCTCACCTCACCTGGATTCACTCACCTGAAGAGGCGTACCTCTTGTCTCTATTGCCTATAGTCTATACAGATCACTGTCAGATAATTATCAATATCTCTCTTTCTCTATCCACTTAAGCCCCAGACCATTATGCAGGTTAAGGACCTTGCCCTTTTTTGCGATTCGGCACTGCATCGCTTTAACTGACAATTGCGCGGTCATGCGACTTGGCTCACAAACAAAATTGGCGTTCTTTTTTTCCCACAAATAGAGATTTCTTTTGGTGGTATTTGATCACCTCTGCGATTTTTATTTTTTGCGCTATAATCAAAAATAGAGCGACAATTTTGAAAAAAAAAATCAATATTTTTTACTTTTTGCTATAATAAATATCCCCCAAAAATATATAAAAAAAATTTTTTTCCATCAGTTTAGGCCGATACATATTCTTCTACATATTTTTGGTTAAAAAAACGCAATAAGTGTTTATTGATTGGTTTGCGCAAAATGTATAGCGTCTACAAAATAGGGGATAGTTTTATTGCATTTTTATTAATTTTTTTTTACTACTAATGGCGGCGATCAGCGTTTTTTTTGGTGACTGCGACATTATGGTGGACACATTGGACAATTTTGACACATTTTTGGGACCATTGTCATTTTCACAGCAAAAAGTGCTATAAAAATGCACTGTTTACTGTGAGAATTACAATTGCAGTTTAGGAGTTAACCACTAGGGGGCACTGTAGGGGTTAAGTGTGACCTCATATGTGTTTCTAATTGTAGGGGGGCTGGGCTGGATGTGTGACGTCATTGATCGTATTTCCCTATATCAGGGAACAGACAATCAATGACACTGCCACAGTGAAGAACAGCGAAGGTGTGTTTACCCCCGTTCTTCAGCTCTGGTGACAGAGCGGGGCACTGGCGGCGTTCGGGTCCGTGGGTCCTGTGGGCGAGGTCACGGAGCTTAGGACCCCGCTGCTGGGCTTAAAGAGACATGTACAGGTACGTGATTGTGCCCAGCCGTGCGATTCTGCCGAAGTATATCGGCGTGAAGGGGTCCTGAAGTGGCTGCACACGCCATTATTGTGGATTAAACTGCCCGTAGTCTATACAGATCACTATCAGATAATCATCAATATATCTCTTCCTCTATACACTCCATTATTGTGGAATAAACTGCCCGTAGTCTATACAGATCACTATCAGATAATCATCTTCCTCTACACACTTCATTATTGTGGAATAAACTGTCTAGACTGTAGACAGAAAGATTAGAAGATTAGGTATTTTGTAACCAGAGTACCAAAAGAACTTCATCTTTTTACATTTGATGTATCCCTAGAAATCACACTTTACTCCATTGTCCCGGACTTGTAGGTCACCTGCGGTGTGTCTGCTATTTCCTGATAGATGTGACCGGTTGGATTGTACACGGGAGGAAGTACTGGGTTCCCTGAATTTGTGGCTTCAGCATTCACTGTGACCCCCTTCTTCTCACAGTCTCCCTCCTGTAATTTCTGTAAAATAGAAGGCAGCGGCATTAGAAATCAGGGAAAGGCATCGGAAGACTAGATTTTAATACTACTTTTTCAAAACATTCCAAATTTTTTGAAACAATGTTTCATTTTATATCCTGTTTTTACTATCTGTATGCAATCTTTATATTACAAACAGGGCTGATATCAGGGGGGTATAGACAATACACTTGTAAGGGGCCCGAGCATCCCAAGGGGCCCGGCTGGGCCAGCACCCCCATACAGCAGCATAATGAATGAAACTGTTAGCACAGCAGCAGCCCCTTGCCCGCACAGGGCGCCAGCAATCGAGAATGACACAAACACAAGTCGCCGCCAGATTCCTCCTTCCCGTGTTCCCCCCTTCCCGAAGGTGATCCAGCACTCGCTCTGCTGCCTTGCCTGCTGAGGCGGAGCTTGCCACTGCTAGGGTACTGTAGGGGGGCGGGGCTGGACGTGTGATGTCATTGATCGTCTGGTTACTAGTATTGTGGTTGGGCGGATCGGGACTCGGGGAGGGGATGTGGTCAGCCTCGTCAGTGGTGGGACTGGACCCAGCCCTCTCAGGTGCATGCAGATGCGAGAGGCCGACATGGAGCGTAAGTCACCCGTGTGTAGTGGCATGCTGCTGTGCTGTAGATTGGGGTGGACCAGTGAAAACAGATGAGGATGATTTTGGGTGGGGATGAGAGTTACATTGTGGAGAGGCTCTTCACAATGTAACTCTCATCCCCACCCAGAATCATCCTCATCCATTTTCACAATGTAACTCCATCATCCTCACCCCCACCCATCATCATCCATCCCTCTCCACAATGTATCCCCACTCAGAATTATCTGTATCCCTTTCCACTATGTATCCCTACCCAGAATCATCCATCCCTCTCCACAATGTATCCCCATCCCCACCCAGAATCATCCATCCCGCTCCACTATTTATCCCCATCCCCACCCAGAATCATCCTCATCCATTTTCACAATGTAACTCCATTATCCTCACCTCACCTCATCCTCACTCCCATCCATCATCATCCATCCCTCTCCACAATGTATCCTCACTCAGAATTATCTGTATCCCTTTCCACTATGTATCACCATCCCCACCCAGAATCATCCATCCCTCTTCACTATGTATCCCCATCCCCACCTAGAATCATCCATCCCTCTCCACTATGTATCCCCATCCCCACCTATCATCATCCATCCTCTCCACAATGTATCCCCATCCCCGCCCATCATCATCCATCCCTCTCCACAATGTATCCCCATCCACACCCATCATCATCCATCCCTCTCCACAATGTATCCCCATCCCCACCTAGAATCATCCATCCCTCTCCACTATGTATCCCCATCCCCACCTATCATCATCCATCCTCTCCACAATGTATCCCCATCCCCGCCCATCATCATCCATCCCTCTCCACAATGTATCCCCATCCCCGCCCATCATCATCCAGGGCTGGACTGGGACAAAAATTTGGCCCTGGACTTCATCCAGACTGGCCCACTTTGACAGGTCTCTCCCATGGCGGCCGGACAACTCCTGCACCCCCCCCCCCCTCAGCCACCCAAGCCCCCTCTCCCCCTTCACTAGCCATTCTACTTTATTAGAGTAGAACGGCTGGTACTGGTACTCTTATAGGCTGTACCAGTGGGGAAGCTAGACATTATTTCACCCGGGGCAAAGAATCAGTTTGGTGCCCCCCCCTTATGGGACAAGATTAGGCAGAAGTGAGAAACTCACCCAGGCCATAGCTGTTGAGTCAGCTGTCTGTTCCCTCCCCCATGCTCCTCTGTTGTCCCCCCTGCTCCTCCCACTGCTTCTCTGCTCCCCCCCAGTTGAGCGCTGCGGGGAGGGAGAGGAGGTGAGCGCTGCGGGAAGGGAGAAACAAAGGAGCGGAGGGGGGCGGCGGTCTGCTGTCACTGAAGCCAGCCCACTGAGGCATCGGCCCACCGGGAAACTCCCTGTAGTCCCAATGGCCAGTCCATCCCTGTCATCATCCATCCCTCTCCACAATGTATCCCCATCCCCACCAAGAATTATCCGCATCTCTCTCCATGAGAGGGGTGCACAGATAATTCTGGGTGGGGATACATTGTGGAGAGGGATGGATGATGATGGGCGGGGATGGGAATACATTGTGGAGAGGGATGGATGATTCTGGACGGGGATGGGGATACATTGTGGAGAGGGATGGATGATGATGTACGGGGGATGGGGATACATTGTGGAGAGGGATGGATGATGATGGACGGGGATGGGGATACATTGTGGAGAGGGATGGATGATGATGGACGGGGATGGGGATACATTGTGGAGAGGGATGGATGATGATGGGCGGGGATGGGAATACATTGTGGGAAGGGATGGATGATTCTGGACGGGGATGGGGATACATTGTGGAGAGGGTGGATGATGATGGACGGGGATACATTGTGAATGATTCTGGGCAGGGATGGGGGCACATTGTGGGAAGGGATGGATGATTCTGGACGGGGATGGGGATACATTGGGATAAGAGTGTTAAAATAAAAGTGGGTGCACCGAAAGACTGGGGATGGATATTGGGTGAATTTGGTGGGACGACCAGTGAGAGGGCCCTGGGGAATGTTGGTGGTCAAGCCCTGGTGGCCCCATGACAAACGATGTCTAAGGGGCCCCAAAATGTCTGGTGGTTGCCCTGATTACAAATAAAGAGCCCATGATACAGAATCCATCTCACGGTACGGATTTTCGAAGAAGCGGCAACATTTTCCTTACCTGAGCACTGGCGCCCCCTGCCTTCGAGGTACCTGGGAAAACATTCAGACAATGGAGCCGTTAATATATAATTGAAGAAAACACTAAAACAACAACACGTGTTCCGAAATATTCATTAGAGGAAATTGCAGAGTGAAGAAACCAGAATTCAGTTACCGGAAATAAGACGGTTGGCCGTGGATTACCGATATGATGTAAGGGCACAACGGGGAATTTGCAGCAACAATCTGATTCCACGCTTCAATTTCTACTCTACTTTTCTTACTAAGGATTTTGCAGTTTAAAGCGGAGTTCCACCCAGGAAAACAACATTTGGCCAAAAGTACTAAAAAAATAAAATAAAATAAAAGTGAAAAAAAAAAAAAATTTATACTCACCCGAAATACCTGTTGCTATGCGGAAGTCCGTAATCTGCCTCTTCGGCACCGCGGAATGTTTTCTTCTTCTTCTTCTTCTAGTGAATGGGGCGCGCTGCTTTCTGGGAACTGTGTGTGTTCTCAGAGAGCAGCCGCCCATTCACAAGCCGGCATGAGACTCACACAGGCGTAGTAGGAAATGGGCAGTGAAGCCGTAAGGCTTCACTGCCTGTTTCCCCTAGTGTGAATGGCGGCGCGGGACCTGCATCGATCGTGGGATCGGCATCGGGGGGGCCATCAGCGCGGGCACGTAGGACAAGGTAAGTGTCCTTAGTAAATGTCAGCAGCTACACTGTTAGTAGCTGCTGACTTTAAAAAAAATAATAATTGCGGGTGGAATCCCGCTTTAAGTGATCCTCTGTATCCTCTGTACCCTCTGTACCCTCTGTACCCTCTGTACCCTCTGTATCCTCTGTATCCTCTGTATCCTCTGTATCGGCTAACATAAGATAATTAGGTTATTAAGTAGGGTTGAGCGAACCCGAACTGTAAAGTTCGGGTTCGTACCAAATTTTTTTTTTTTTGGACCCGAACCCGAAGAATTTGCTGAAAGTTTGGGTTCAGGTTCGGAGTTCGGCTATGTAATGTCCCTGCACAAAGTGTCATTTCTGAAAGGAAAAAAAGTCATTTAAAACCGGCTTTGCGGCTATAATGAATTGTCGGCTGTGGCAATTCAGAGAGGATTCATTCATAAAAAAAAAAAAAAAATTGCGTGGGGGTCCCCCAAATTCAATTACCAGGCCCTTCAGGTCTGGAATGGATATTAAGGGGAACCCCGCCGTCAATTTAAAAAAAAAATGACGTGGGGTTCCCCCCAAATATCCATTACAGACCCTTCAGGTCTGGTGTGGATTTTAAGGGGAACTCCACCCCAAATTAAAAAAAAATGGCCAGACCCCTTATCCGAGCACGTTAACCTGGCCGGCCGCAGAAAAGAGGGGGAGACAGAGTGCGCCCCCCCCCTCTCCTGAACCGTACCAGGCCACATGCCCTCAACATGGGGAGGATGTCCCCATGTTGATGGGGACAAGGGCCTCATCCCCACAACCCAAATCCAGCAGTGGTAATCTACTCTCGATCCGGCTCCCCGCTCCAACGTTGTCCGTATCCAGCGACGGGTGATCTTTCTGGTCCAGCGATGAGAAATCCATCCATCCAGAGCAGCATCGCCGACCTTCTCTCTCCGCTGGACACAGCCCAGCAAATGACGTGGCCGGAGTTTTGACATTTCTTATATAGGGGAGGCGGGGCTACCCGTCACGTGATCCCGTCCCCCTCTGACGCACACTCTGCTATGTCACTGGGAAAGGCCAGACGTCCTCCTTGTGTCAGAGGGGGCGGGGTCACGTGACGGGTGGCCCGCCTCCCCTATATAAGAAATGTCAAAACTCCGGCCGCGTCATTCGCTGGGCTGCGTGTCCAGCGGAGAGAGAAGATCGGCGATGCTGCTCTGGATTGATGGATTTCTCATCGCTGGACCGGAAAGATCACCCGTCGCTGGATACAGACAACATTGGAGCGGGTCTTCCAGATTCTGATAAGCCCCCTGCCCGCAGACCCCCACAACCACCGGGCAAGGGTTGTGGGGATGAGGCCCATGTTGAGGGCATGTGGCCTGGTACGGTTCAGGAGAGGGGGGGTCGCACTCTGTCCCCCCCCTCTTTTCTGCGGCCGGCCAGGTTAACGTGCTCGGATAAGGGGTCTGGTGTGAATTTTTGGGGGAACTCCACAGCATTTTTTTTTTATTTGGGGTGAAGTTCCATTAAAATCCACACCAGACGTGAATGGTCTGGAATGGATATTTGGGGGGAACCCCACGTAATTTTTTTTTTTTAAATTGACGGCGGGGTTCCCCTTAATATCCATACCAGACCTGAAGAGCCTGGTAATTGAATTTGGGGGGACCCCCACGCAATTTTTTTTATGAATGAATCCTCTCTGAATTGCCGAATTGCAGAAAGAGATACGTTTCAGGTCAGAAGGAGCTCAACGGAGGTCAAATGAAGATTAAAAGGAGGTAAATTGCAGGTCTGGAGAAGGTCAACAGGAAGTCAAAGGTCAGTGGTAGGCCAATAACAATCGTAGGTCAGAAGGAGGTCAAACGAAAGTTAGATTGAGGTCAAACAAAGGTTAGGAGGTCAATTGCAGATCAAATGGAGATCAGAAGGAAGTCAACCACAGGTCAAATGCCCCTGTCAAGTAATTTTGAATGAGCTTGGAGGCATTTTAAACTGATTCCATCAACAGAAGCCCAAAGCCTGTCAACATAGTCCCTTAAAATGTGAGCCACTGGGACCTCTGAATGAGCACAGCAGGTGTACAAACCTGGGAACTCAGCACAGGGATGGTGAGAACCCCTCATAATGGGCACAGCAGGTTTACAGACCCGGGAACTCAGCACAGGGATAGTGGGAACCCCTCATAATGGGACAGCAGGTGTACAGACCCAGAAGTGGTGCAGGGATGGTGGCAGGGCCGTCTTAATAGCATCATGGGCCCCTGGGCAAAGTAATGCTCTGGGGCCCCTACAATGATGACAGTGAAGGTAAACAGACATCAAGTAGGTAAGAGGCGGACTTCCTCCCCTGTGTATCTATCACTCTCAGTGCCATCATGGGACCCCTAATTTCAGGGCAGAGTTGGCTCAAGGACCAGTTGCTTTGGGGAAAGTGCAGGGGCCCCCCATGCAGCTGGGGCCCCTGGGCTGTGCCCAGGTGTGCCCTCTCATTACGACAGCCCTGGATGGTGGGTGTAACAGACCTAGCCGGGAAAGGGGCTTTTGAAGAGGACTGGAAGGAAGCCTCTTACCCACTAACTATGGGCCCGTGGAACCCAATGTGGGGAAGGCGAATCCTCGCTCTCCGGTGTATCAGGAAACATAAAACAAACCAGAAGAATGTTCAGCATTTCCTCCCTTACTTTGTTCTATTCTCTTTTTCCATAGATGGAGGCAGAAGGCGGCCAGGAGGAGCAGAACCACTGTGAGGGCGGCGATGACGGCGAAGGTGGTGATGGCGGTGTACAACGGTGCGTTGCTGAAAGAGAGGAACCAGGACAACGTTCAACTCATTGTACCCTCAGGATAGGATTTCCGGGACATTAGCTTTAAAGCTGAATTGTAAACATTAATCAACATTAACCCCTTCAATACTGTACACTTTTACCCCCTTCCTGCCCAGGCCAAATTTCAGCTGTCACAATTTGAATGACAATTGCGCGGTCATGCAACACTGTACCCATATAAAATTGTTATAATTTTTTTTCACACTAATTGAGCTTTTCTTTTGGTGCTATTTATTCATCACTGGGGTTTTTTTATTTTTTGTTAACCACTTCAGCCCCGGACCATTCGGCTGCCCAAAGACTAGAGCATGTTTTGCGATTCGGCACTGCGTCGCTTTAACTGACAATTGCGCGGTCGCGCGACGTGGCTCCCAAACAAACTTGACGTCCTTTTTCCCCCACAAATAGAGCTTTCTTTTGGTGGTATTATTATGTAAACTTGGGCCCGGATTCAGATAGAGATACGCCGTCGTATCTCTGAGTTCCGTCGGTCGGATCTATGCGCCTGATTCATAGAATCAGGTTCCGCATAGATCTCCCTAAGATCCGACAGGTGTAAGTGACTTACACCGTCGGATCTTAGGCTGCAATCTCCCGCTGGCCGCTAGGTGGCGTTTCGTTTTTTTGTACGCGACGAATATGCAAATGAGGAGTTCCGCCGATTCAGAAACGAACGCCCGCCCGTCGCTTTTTTTTTTTTTACGTCGCTTGCGTTCGGCTTTTTCCGGCGTATAGTTACCCCTGCTATGTGAGGGGTATCCTATGTTAAGTATGGCCGTCGTTCCCGCGCCGAGTTTTGAATTTTTACGTCGTTTGCGTAAGTCGATTCAGAATACGGCCGGACGCAAGTTACGCTCACGCCGAAACCAATGACGTCCTAGCGACGTCATTCGGAGCAATGCACGCTGGGAAAAATCGCGGACGGCGCATGTGCTGTTGGATCGGCGCAGGACGCGCCTGATTTAAATTGTAGACGCCCCCTAGCCACGCAATTTGAATTCCACCGGGGGATTTACGATACTTTTGAGGTAAGTGCATTCTGAATACAGCACTAGCCTCAAAAACTTGCGCCGGCGGATCGTAAATCAGATAGATTACGCGGATCTAAAGATCCGCTAACCTATCTGAATCTACCCCTTTGTGTTGATGAGGTTTCTTCAACAAATCTGCTCTCAACATCACCATCTTTTATTTTTGACTGTGTTAGTATTTCATCCAGCGGCGGCCCGTCCATTAGGGGCACCGGAGCGCCGCCCCCTCTATCCATGGCTGCTTTTTGCAGGAAAACCGCCACCCCCTATTCATGCGTCCGACTCATTACATCGGGAGGGGGGTGTTTTTTGAAGCACCTGATTAGAGCCATCATCTCTAATAGGCTTCAAAATAGGGTGGGCACATGGCGCAGAGCATTGTGCCAGGTGCCCACCCAGGTGTTACAACAGCGAATGAATATTTGCTATTGAAACGCTGATCCTCAATCCGGCCAATCAGAAGCAGGTCTAAAAACCCGTTTTCTGATTGGCTGAAAGAGAAAAGTCACAATTGGCCGGGGGGGAGAATGGGAGAAAACGGAAGCCGCCGCGATGCCCGTGGAGTGCAGGGGAAGGGAAAGCTATCATCGTCTCCAAGCAAGGGAAAAGCGATGCCCACCATGGTTGGGGTAAGTGTAGAAGACCCACCTGAACGACCGAATGGGGGGGTGTTACTGTTTGCCGCCCCCCCCCCCCGAAAAAATTACTACCGGCCGCCATTGATTTCATACATGTATATGTATGATATAGTAATATAATCTCAATCAATTATTAGTGTGCCCACTGTGAGCCACGCATCTCACTCAAAGTCCCAACCTCCTTCTCACTTCTATTATGAATAGGGATGAAGGCACCAAACCTCTTTTTAAGAGGTGCCTCATTTAACCACTTAAGGACCCCTTCATGCCGATATACGTCGGCAGAATGGCACAGCGTACATGTACGTGGCTCTTTAAGCCCAGCCGTGGGGTCGCGCGCGCCGCGGGCACGTGCACGCGACCCAGTCCGAAGCTCCATGACCGCGGCGGCGGGACTCGCAGACCCGATTGCCGCTGGAGTCCCGCGATCGGTCCCCGGAGCTGAAGAACGGGGAGAGCCGTGTGTAAGCACAGCTTCCCCGTTCTTCACTGTGGCGCCGTCATCGATCGTGTGATCCCTTTTATAGGGAAACACAATCGATGACATCACACCTACAGCCACACCCCCCCTACAGTTAGAAACACAAATGAGGTCACACATAACCCCTTCAGCGCCCCCTTGTGGTAAACTTCCAAACTGCAATTGGCATTTTCACAGTAATCAGAGCATTTTTAATGCATTTTTTGTTGTGAAAATTACAATGGTCCCAAAAATGTGTCAAAATTGTCCGAAGTGTCCGCCATAATGTCGCAGTCATGAAAAAAAACGCTGATCGCCGCCATTACTAGTAAAAAAAATTTTTTTTATAAAAATGCAATAAAACTATCCCCTTTTTTGTAAACGCTAAAATTTTGCGCAAACCAACCGAAAAAAGCTTATTGCGATTTTTTTTTTACCATAAATAGGTAGAAGAGTACGTATCGGCCTAAACTGAGGAAAATAAATTATGTTTTATATATTTTTGGAGGATATTTATTATAGAAAAAAGTAAAAAATATTGGGCTAGATTCAGATACAAATGCCTATCTTTAGGCGGGCGTAGCGTATCTCATATACGTTACGCCGCCGTAACTTTGAGAGGCGAGTCCCGTATTCAGAAAGAACTTGCGCCCGAAGTTACGGCGGCATAGCGTATATGGGCCGGCGTAAGCCCGCCTAATTCAAAATAGGCTGGTAGGGGGCGTGTTGTATGCTAAATAGTCGTGACCCCACGTAATTGACGTTACTAACGAACGGCGAATGCGCCGTCCGTGAAAGTATCCCAGTGCGCATGCTCCAAATTACGCCGCAAATAGTCAATGCTTTCGACGTGAACGTAACTTACGCACAGCCCCATTCGCGTACGACTTACGCAAACGACGTAAGCGACGCAAAATTCGACGCTGTCCCGACGTCCATACTTAACATTGGCTACGCCTCATATAGCAGGGGTAACTTTACGCCGGAAAAAGCCTTACGTAAACGACGTAAATCAATGCGCCGGGCGCACGTATGTTTCTGAATCGGCGTATCTAGCTCATTTGCATATTCGACGCGGAAATCTATGGAAGCGCCCAGTGTAAATATGCAGTCCAAGATACGACGGCGTAGGAAACTTACGCCGCTCATATCTAGGCAAAATTCATGCGTAACTGATTCTAAGAATCAGGCGCATAGATACGATGGCGCACATTCGGACTTACGACGCCGTACGTGGAGTTAGGCCGTCGTAAGTCCTTTGTGAATCTGGGCCTAGAGGTCTTATTGAATAAATGGATTGGGAGTAGACTAGAGCGTGTTTTGCGATTTGGCACTGCGTCGCTTTAACTGACAATTGCGCGCAGGGAGCTGCGGTGGCTCAACGCGATTGGCACTGCGCTGACAAGCCATTCACCTCTGCAGCTAGAGGTTCGGATCCCGGTCTCGGCTTCATGTGAATTGAGTTTGGTGGTCTCAGCCCGGCTCCCGGTGGGTGTGCTATGCAAGGTAAGCCTGTGCTTAGTACGCCCACCCCCTCCCACAAAAACCACCACACTTACACACGCACTCTAAATTGGGTTAACACACGCACTTTGACCACGCGGTCTCTAAAGAGAGGCGAAGGACTAACGGGGCTGGTTGAGCGGGCTAGATCCTCTCGCTCCCTTATAGGGAGTCCCTCTGCCCCGTTGGGCTTCAAAGCGGAGCAGGTAGGGTGGGCTGTGTGGGAGGACCCCCTCACACACCCACCATTGCCACCCGGGGCATGGAGAAAGGTGGCAGATTGCCTCTGGGGGAGGCCTGCCTACTCCCAACTCCTGCAGTCTGGCTCCTCTCTCGAGTACACGCACAAAATACACTTAAAAAAAAAAAAAAAAAAAAAAACTGACAATTGCGCGGTCGTGCGATGTGGCTCCCAAACAAACTTGATGTCCTTTTTCCCCCACAAATAGAGCTTTCTTTTGGTGGTATTATTATGTAAACTTGGGCCCGGATTCAGATAGAGATACGACGGCGTATCTCCTGATACGCCGTCGTATCTCTGAGTTCCGACGGTCGGATCTATGCGGCTGATTCATAGAATCAGGTTACGCATAGATCTCCCTTAGATCCGACAGGTGTAAGTGACTTACACCGTCGGATCTTAGGCTGCAATCTCCCGCTGGCCGCTAGGTGGCGTTTCGTTTTTTGTACGCGACGAATATGCAAATGAGGAGTTCCGCCGATTCAGAAACGAACGCCCGTCCGTCGCTTTTTTTTTACGTCGCTTGCGTTCGGCTTTTTCCGGCGTATAGTTACCCCTGCTATGTGAGGGGTATCCTATGTTAAGTATGGCCGGCGTTCCCGCGCCGAGTTTTGAATTTTTACGTCGTTTGGGTACGTCGATTCAGAATACGGCCGGACGCAAGTTACGCTCACGCCGAAACCAATGTTGTCCTAGCGACGTCATTTGGAGCAATGCACGCTGGGAAAAATCGCGGAGGACGAATGCGCTGTTGGATCGGCGCGGGGACGCGCCTGATTTAAATTGTAGACGCCCCCTAGCCACGGAATTTGAATTCCGCCGGGGGATTTACTATACTTTTGAGGTAAGTGCATTCTGAATACAGCACTAGCCTCAAAAACTTGCGCCGGCGGATCGTAAATCAGATAGATTACGCGGATCTAAAGATTCGCTAATCTATCTGAATCTACCCCTTTGTGTTGATGAGGTTTCTTCAACAAATCTGCTCTCAACATCACCATCTTTTATTTTTGACTGTGTTAGTATTTGATCCAGCGGCGGCCCGTCCATTAGGGGCACCGGAGCGCCGCCCCCTCTATCCATGGCTGCTTTTTGCAGGAAAACCGCCACCCCCTATTCATGCGTCCGACTCCTTACATCGGGAGGGGGGTGTTTTTTGAAGCACCTGATTAGAGCCATCATCTCTAATAGGCTTCAAAATAGGGTGGGCTCATGGCGCAGAGCATTGTGCCAGGTGCCCACCCAGGTGTTACAACAGCGAATGAATATTCACTATTGAAACGCTGATCCTCAATCCGGCCAATCAGAAGCAGGTCTGAGACCCGTTTTATGATTGGCTCAAAGAGAAAGTCCCAATTGGCCGGTGGGGAGAATGGGAGAAAACGGAAGCCGGCGCGATGCCCGTGGAGTGCAGGGGAAGGGAAAGATTTCATCGTCTCCGAGCAAGGGAAAAGCGATGCCCACCATAGTTGGGGTAAGTGTAGAAGACCCACCTGACCGACCGAATGGGGGGGGGTTATTGTTTGCCGCCCCCCCCCCGAAAAAATTACTACCGGCCAGTGTCATCTTAAGAGCATTATAGGCCCCCGGGCAATACAGTGCACTGGGGCCCTGTCTACACAATTACGCACGAGAATTACTGACAAAAATCATAACATTTACTGGCAGAACCACATTTTTTACTGCCACTGCAAAAAAAGTACCTAAAATTACAGTTTTCAGTGCCCAACAATGCAAATGTCAGTATTTAAACTATAGACATATAGCTAGTGCTATTAGAAATGTGTTTAAGTTAAACAAAAGTAAAAAAAAAAAAAATGTCTTCATTGACATGAAGGTCAGGTTACTATAACCCAGCCAGCACACAGTTTCCTCTTACATCAGAGTCTGCAGGATTCCCCCTTACAGTGAAAGGGAACTCTTATGTAAAGGGGAACGCTGCAGATCATGATCTAAGGGGGGAACTCCGATGTGGAGGGGGGCTATGGTGACCAGAGACAACCTTATATCAGAGTCCACTGCTTTCTCTTTCCCACTTACATCAGGGTCCGCAGACTGAGTTCCCCCTTGCATTGTAAGGGGGAATCCTGCAGACTCTGATGTGGGGGGTACTCTGGTGACCAGAGACCACCTTCCTTAGATTAAATACACTAAGGTAAGGGGGGTCACTAATATAGGAGGGGGAACCTTTATATATACACATTTTTGCATTCACTCCCCCCTTACATCAGCAACCCCCCGCACTCGTGGAGGACCGGATCTTCTCTGTGATTTTCTGCGAACTGGGCATGGGCAGTTCTAACCCGTCACTCTCCATAATTTTTTACTGGGGTTGCTTGGCAGCCGGGGGGGCCCCCCAGGCAAGCGGGGCCCCCGGGCAACTTCCCAGCGTGCCCAATGGAAAAGATGGCCCTGCTACCGGCCACCATTGATTTCATACATGTATATGTATAAAATAGTAATATTATCTCAATCAATTATTAGCGTGCCCACTGTGAGCCACGCATCTCACTCAAAGTCCCAACCTCCTTCTCACTTCTATTATGAATAGGGATGGAGGCACCAAACCTCTTTTTAAGAGGTGCCTCATTTAAGGACCCCTTCATGCCGATTTACGTCGGCAGAATGACACGGTTGGGCACATCCACGTACATGTACCTGGCTCTTTAAGCCCAGCCGTGGGGTCGCGCGCGCCGTGGGCACGTGCACGCGACCCAGTCCGAAGCTCCATGACCGCGGCGGCAGGAAACTCGCAGACCCGATTGCCGCTGGAGTCCCGCGATCGCTCCCCGGAGCTGAGTAACGGGGAGAGCCGTGTGTAAGCACAGCTTCCCCGTTCTTCACTGTGGCGCCGTCATCGATCGTGTGATCCCTTTTATAGGGAAACACAATCGATGACGTCACACCTACAGCCACACCCCTCTACAGTTAGAAACACAAATGAGGTCACACATAACCCCTTCAGCGCCCCCTAGTGGTTAACTCCCAAACTGCAATTGTCATTTTCACAGTAATCAGTGCATTTTTAATGAATTTTTTGCTGTGAAAATGACAATGGTCCCAAAAATGTGTCAAAATTGTCCGATGTGTCCGCCATAATGTCGCAGTCACGAAAAAAAATCGCTGATCGCCGCCATTACTAGTAAAAAAAATTTTTTTTATAAAAATGCAATAAAACTATCCCCTTTTTTGTAAACACAAAAATCTTGCGCAAACCAACCGATAAACGCTTATTGCAATTTTTTTTAAACCATAAATAGGTAGAAGAATACGTATCGGCCTAAACTGAGGAAAAAAAATAATGTTTTATATATTTTTGGGGGATATTTATTATAGAAAAAAGTAAAAAATATTGGGCTAGATTCAGATACAAATGCCTATCTTTAGGCGGGCGTAGCGTATCTCATATACGCTACGCCGCCGTAACTTTGAGAGGCGAGTCCCGTATTCAGAAAGAACTTGCGCCCGAAGTTACGGCGGCATAGCGTATATGGGCCGGCGTAAGCCCGCCTAATTCAAAATAGGCTGGTAGGGGGCGTGTTGTATGCTAAATAGTCGTGACCCCACGTAATTGACGTTACTAACGAACGGCGCATGCGCCGTCCGTGAAAGTATCCCAGTGCGCATGCTCCAAATTACGCCGCAAATAGTCAATGCTTTTGACGTGAACGTAACTTACGCACAGCCCCATTCGCGTACGACTTACGCAAACGACGTAAGCGACGCAAAATTCGACGCTGTCCCGACGTCCATACTTAACATTGGCTACGCCTCATATAGCAGGGGTAACTTTACGCCGGAAAAAGCCTTACGTAAACGACGTAAATCAATGCGCCGGGCGCACGTATGTTTCTGAATCGGCGTATCTAGCTCATTTGCATATTCGACGCGGAAATCTATGGAAGCGCCACCTAGCGGCCAGCGTAAATATGCAGTCCAAGATACGACGGCGTAGGAAACTTACGCCGCTCATATCTAGGCAAAATTCATGCGTAACTGATTCTAAGAATCAGGCGCATAGATACGATGGCGCACATTCGGACTTACGACGCCGTACGTGGAGTTAGGCCGTCGTAAGTCCTTTGTGAATCTGGGCCTAGAGGTCTTATTGAATAAATGGATTGGGAGTTATAGTTTGTATTTATTATATCCCCAAGTAAACAGACATCACCACAGCTCACATTCTCAGCATCGTCCTCTTCTGGGCCTCTCCCCAGCACCACACTTGGTTTTTCATTCAAACACAACAAAAGCAATGACAAACAGGAAGTGATGGCTCCAACAGCCAATCGCTTCCTCCATGGGAAATGACATCACAGGAAATGACCTCCACACAGGAAATTACCTCACAGAAAATCCTTCCAACAGGATGAGTTTATACAAACAGGGCCGTTTGAAGGAATTTGGGGGCCCCAAGCAAAATGGACATGGAGGCCCCCCACACGCAAAGCCCCTACATGTTCTTTTTACTCCCCCTGGGCCCCCTCCCTCCCTTGGCTCTTTTTACCCCCCCCCCCGACCCCCCTCCCTACCGGGTCCGTACCGCATGGCAGGAGATAAAGTTTCCTGTTCACGGCCGGACTGAAAGGAAGTGAGCACTCAGTGTGCACTTCCTGTCAGTTCGGCTGGGAACAGGAAACTGAATCTCCTGCACCGCGCAGAACCCGGCCGGAGTCCGGACTGACAGGAGGAAGCAAGAGGAGCTCGGCCATGCTACAGAGAAGGGGAAGTGACGACTTGAGGCAACAGTGCTGCAGTCTCTCTATAGAGTGCTTAGGCGGCTGCAGCATATAGGAAGTGCGGCAAGGGCCCTGCTTGGGGCCCCAGGCTAGCTCAGGGCCCCAAGCAATTGCTTGGTTTGCCTGCCTTGTAGCGACGGGCCTGTATACAAACAACCAATGAATAATGACTAGGGGAGTCTTATAGGCGTGTCTGAGCAGAGACAGGGTGTATGTTTTTCCTGGAAGCCATGTTCTTCAACTAAACAAAGGAAGCCGCATGGCTAACAAACATGAACTCCGTCTCTGACCATAACAACTCAAAGACTCCCGTATTTACCGCTGGTATGAATCCTCATTCTGCGTTGTTCAGAGAACAACGCATACCCGGATTATACTACTGTTCCTGTGAATGGAAGGCTATCTGCAGGTGCACGCTACGCGTCCTGACATGTGCTGATTAGACACACAGAAGGACAAAAGCGATTATTCCCCTATAACCGATAATGTCCTCGCAGAGTGAACATATCCATTTAGACGATCGTTCTGTGCATCGCACAGGGGCCCTTTCGCTGGAGGACATGTCCCCACTCTGCAAACACCTCTCTCCAATCCCAGGAAGTTTTCTACTACCAGACGGGACTCAACCAGCGTCAGACTGCCCCAGCTGGGCTGCGGGAGAACTAACACTGGGCGACACTGTGACAATATATATTAAATACATCTTCATAAAATTTCCACAACACCACCTACCACGGATGTCCTGCAGCAGGTCGGCTCTATTGTGTGAAACTACGTACCTGTATGTAATGTTGTGCAATAGCCACTGGGGAGGGGGGGTGCGTGCAAGCCACTGGAGGCACGATCACGCACTGACTGGACACAGGGGATGCCAACCAGTTAGTCCGGTAAACCCGATGTCCGCCGGCCACCCTCGATCGTTCCCGGGAGAGGCAGAATGGTGATCCGCCTATGTAAACAAGGCAGATCGCTATTCTGACAGGGGAGAAGAAAGAGATCGTGTGTTCCTGTGTCAGAGCAACCCCCCCCCGACACACAAACAAACACAGTTGGAAAGCACCCACTAGGGACACATTTAACCCTTTGATCGCCCCTGATATTAACCCCTTCCCAGCCAATGTCATTAGTACAGTGACAGTGCATAATTTTAGCACTGATTACTGTATCAGGCCCCGTACACACGAGAGGATCGATCCGCTGAAATTGATCCGCGGATTGGTTTCAGCGGATAGATCCGCTGGTGTGTACGATCCAGCGGATATTTATCCGCGGATATATTTCGGGCCGATCCAGCGGATAAAAATTTCTTAGCATGCTAAGAAATCTATCCGCTGGAATCGGCTCCAGCGGATCGATCCGGTGGTCTGTACAGACTCACCGGATCGATCCGTCCGATTCCCTCCCTCGCATGCGTCGTAATGATTCGACGCATGTGTGGATATCCTTATATGACAGCGTCGCGCACGTCGCCGCGTCATCATTGCGGCGACGGCGCGACACGTCACCGCGGACGGAATTCCAGGGGGATTTTGATCTCCTGGTTAGTACAACCAGGAGATCAAAATCCGCCAGAGGATTTATCCGCGGATACGGTCCGGAGGACCGTTTCCGCGGATAAATCCTCTCGTGTGTACCCGGCATTAGTGTCACTGGTCCCCAAAAAAGTCAGATGTCCGATTTGTCCGCCGCAATGTCACAGTTCCAATAAAGAATTGCTGATCTACACCATTACTAGTAAAAAAAAAAATACAAATTCCAGAAATATATCCCATAGTTTGTAGACACGATAACCTTTGCCCAAACTAATCAATAAACGCTTTTACCAAAAATATGTAGCAGAATACATATTGGCCTAGATTGATGAAGGTTTTTTTTTTTATAGCAGAATGTAAAAAATATTTTTTTCCCCCAAAATTGTCACTTGTAACGGTATGGCCCGTGGGACCCAGATGCTCTTGAAGGATGTGGGGTACTCCTGTTTCAGCTTCACCAATGACTCTTGTGTCTAGGGTCATCCTATGTCCACTAGGGGCATAGGATGACTGAGAACTGATATCTCGGATTACATGAGATGGGACAGTAATGATAATCCATGTTGCAGGATATCTTGAAATATTACAGGTGGTTCATTCTGAATCCAACCGGTCAATAGAAGACTGATTCATTCAATGTGGGGACACACATACTGTTAAGGTGTTAATTAAGTTTGGCTCCAAAGACCGTTTCATTGTGTGATGCTAATTAACACTGTATTGTGTGAAAGTTCTATTGATGATAATATGTGTTGTGAGTTACCACACTCTAAGGCCGCGTACACACGGTCGAAAATGTCCGCTGAAACTGGTCCGCGGACCAGTTTCCTGCGGACATGTCCGACCGTGTGTACGGCCTAGCGGACAGGTTTCCAGCGGACAAAAGTTTCTTAGCAAGCTAAGAAACTTGCCTGCTGGAAACATGTCTGTCGGACATGTCCGATGGTTAGTACACCTAATCGGACATGTCCACTGGTTATGACGTGTAACCAGCGTCCTGAAATCCCGCACATGCGTCGAATTGATTCGACGCATGCGTGGAAGCATTGCACTTCCCTGTTTGAGAACGTTGGTGTCTTCTACGACACCGCGTTCTCTGTCCGGGATTTTGGTCTGATGGTGTGTACACACATCAGACCAAAAGCTCCCAGGAGACATGTCCAATGAAAACGGTCCGCGGACCGTTTTCATCGGACATGTCTCCTCGTGTGTAGAGTTTTGCCGCGATTTTGCATCGTTTTTTACCGCATTTTGCCGTGATATTTGCAGGATTTTTTACCGCGATTTGTCGCTGCGTTTTTTACCGCGATTTTGCACAGGTCTAGGGTCACCAATGTTAAAAACAGAAAAACGCCCAAATACGCTCAATTCGAGCGACAAAAAAGGGTCCAAAACTTGTTTGAGCTTCAGGCGTTCGGCGTCAGGCGTTTTGGAGTGGAGATGTGAACCATCTCCATTGAGAATAATGTATTTTTTCCCCCTCTAGCGTTTTGGAGCTTCATGCTTCAGGCGACAAAAACGCTCAGGTGTGAATGCAGCCTAAAGGTCAGACGTCTGACTTATGTTTACTAAAGGAATGTGCATTATGTAGCAGGCGAGAATAGCTTATCGCGGAGTCAGAATGTCTGTCTAAGATGTGGATTGAGGGGGACTCGTTAGTACCCATTGTATGATGTTGTGGGTGGAGTGTGTCATTGTCCCTTTGATTACTGCAGCATGCTTTTTACTGTATAAAAATAGCCTGAGTTTGTCATTAACCACTTCCCGACCGCCGCATGTATATGTACGTCCACAGAATGGCACGTACAGGCACATTGGCGTACCTGTACGTCCTTGCCTTCTAGCGGGTGGGGGGTCCGATCGGGACCCCCCCGCTGCATGCGGCGGTCGGATTCCCGCGGGGAGCGATCCGGGATGACGGCGCGGCTTTTCGTTTATAGCCGCTCTGTCGCGATCGCTCCCCGGAGCTGAAGAACGGGGAGAGCCGTATGTAAACACGGCTTCCCCTTGCCTCACGATCGAGTGATCCCTTTTATAGGGAGACACAATCGATGACGTCACACCTACAGCCACACCCCCCTACAGTTGTAAACACACACTAAGTGAACCCTAACTCCTACAGCGCCCCCTGTGGTTAACTCCCAAACTGCAACTGTCATTTTCACAATAAACAATGCAATTTAAATGCATTATTTGCTGTGAAAATGACAATGGTCCCAAAAATGTTAAAATTGTCCGAAGTGTCCGCCATAATGCCGCAGTCACGAAAAAAATCGCTGATCGCCGCCATTAGTAGTAAAAAAAAAAAATTAATAAAAATGCAAAAAAACTATCCCCTATTTTGTAAACGCTATACATTTTGCGCAAGCCAATCGATAAACACTGATTGCGATTTTTTTTACCAAAAATAGGTAGAAGAATACGTATCGGCCTAAACTGAGGGAATTTTTTTTTATATATGTTTTTGGGGGATATTTATTATAGCAAAAAGTAAAAAATATTGAATTTTTTTCAAAATTGTCGCTCTATTTTTGTTTAATAGCGCAAAAAATAAAAACCGCAGAGGTGATCAAATACCACCAAAAGAAAGCTCTATTTGTGGGGAAAAAAGGACGCCAATTTTGTTTGGGAGCCACGTCGCACGACCGCGCAATTGTCTGTTAAAGCGACGCAGTGCCGAATCGCAAAACCTGGCCTGGGCATTTAGCTGCCTAAAGGTCCGGGGCTTAACTGGTTAAAAGGTCTATCCGTTTGGAACCAGAGAACAGAGCTGTGTCTCGTTTGTCTGGGGAATTCTTATGGGTCCTGTCTGCTGGATTGTCGGAGTGTCGAGAAGCCGTCGTGGGTTGGTGGAATGGAATATCGTAAACGGCGTTAACCCCTGACCGTTACATCGCTCTATTTTTGTTTATAGCGCAAAAAATAAAAAATAAACACGCAGAGGTGATCAAATGCCACCAAAAGAAAGCTCAATTTTATTTGGGTACAACGTCGCACATCCTCGCAATTGTCAGTTTCTAAAATAACGCAGTGCAGTATCGCAAAAAATGGCCTGGTCATGGGGGGGGGGGTAAAACCTTTCAGGGCTGAAGTGGTTAATGTGAGGGAGCTACAACTCTGTTTCATTTTATGATTGTTATTTGTAAAGCGACAATAACATTTTCTGTTTCTGATGTCAGAATGTGAGAAATTGGTCTTCTTTGTAGAAAAGACGGAGAGAATTCGGTTGGACGTTTGCAATAGTGAGATGAGAATATTGCCGAGTTCTTGTGGTTGAGAGGAAGTGGGGAGGTGTGTGGCCACGTCTTACCGGGGTTTGCAATCCGGCCTGATGTGACCTCCTGTAATGAAGGGGTCAATGCAGAGGTGAGCAGATAGGGATCACAGCACAGTGTTGGGGGGGGGGGGGGGGGGGGTTTGATCACAATAAAGTATTGGGATAGACATTATAGCGCGGCTCCAAGGCCGGCTCACCACCACGATCCCATACACACCTCTCACTTTTTGGGTACAAGCCCGGCCCGTCACACCGTACTCTGTATATAGGCACAAAAATCTGGACGACCGAACTCCAAAAAAAGTCCATCTTTATTTTAACCCGAGAAAATGGAAACAGGGACCTTTAACCACTTAACCACTTAAGCCCCGGACCAATATGCTGGCTAAAGACCCAAGGTGTTTTTACAGTTCGGGACTGCGTCGCTTTAACAGACAATTGCGCGGTCGTGCGACGTGGCTCCCAAACAAAATTGGCGTCCTTTTTTCCCCACAAATAGAGCTTTCTTTTGGTGGTATTTGATCACATCTGCGGTTTTAGTTTTTGCGCTATAAACAAAAATAGAGCGACAATTTTGAAAAAAATGCAATATTTTTTACTTTTTGCTGTAATAAATATCCCCCAAAAACATATATAAATTTTTTTTTCCCCCTCAGTTTAGGCCGATACGTATTCTTCTACCTATTTTTGGTAAAAAAAAATCGCAATAATCGTTTATCGGTTGGTTTGCGCAAAATTTATAGCGTTTACAAAATAGGGGATAGTTTTATTGCATTTTTATTTTTATTTTATTTTTTACTACTAATGGCGGCGATCAGCGATTTTTTTCGTGACTGCGACATTATGGCGGACACTTCGGACAATTTTGACACATTTTTGGGACCATTGTCATTTTCACAGCAAAATATGCATTTAAATTGTATTGTTTATTGTGATAATGACAGTTGCAGTTTGGGAGTTAACCACAGGGGGCGCTGTAGGAGTTAGGGTTCACTGTGTGAGTGTTTACAACTGTAGGGGGTGTGGCTGTAGGACTGACGTCATCGATCGTGTCTCCCCTATAAAGGGGATGACGCGATCGATACGCCGCCACAGTGAAGAACGGGGAAGCCATGTTTACACACACCTCTCCCTGTTCTTCAGCTCCAGGTACCGATCGCCGCACTCGAATCGTCCCGGTCCCGGTCCCGGAGCTTCGGACCGGGTCGCGGGAGCGCGCCGCTGGCGCGCGCCCGCGACCCACGGCTGGGTACAAGTACAGGACGTATATATACGTGCTTGTGCCCAGCCGTGCCATTCTGCCGACGTATATGTGCAGGAGGCGGTCCTTAAGTGGTTAAGAACCAGCCGCCACCGTTGAACGTCGGTAGTTTGATAGCTGCCATAACCCCCAATACTTGTAAAAACGGTCGGCGGTCCTCTTTCAGGTTAAAAGTGGTCTCAGTTGTGGATTCGCCGCGAGATCACTTTTATTGGCCCGTCCTCCGGCCATACTCCGGTGGTCTCCGCCACTTACTGGAGCCGTCGTAGCGAGCGGAGACGATCGCGTCCGCTCTCCTCTGACCCTGGATGCCGAGTGAGGGGAAGATGGCCCCCCCGCTCGTCTCCATAGAATTGGATGGCGGAAGCGACGTCAAACGTCACGTCCGCCCAATGCTCTTAAAAGCGGTGTTGCGCCCACCGCTGGGATAATAGGACACTTACCTGTCCTGGAGTCCAGCGATGTTTCCATCAGCTGTCGGGTGCTGCCGTCGCCATTGCGGTTAAGGGAGCCCGGCAGTGTAGCCTTACGGTTTCACACCAGGGACCCTCCTGCGCATGCGCGAGGCGCCACTGCTCTCTCCTATTGGCCTGGCGGCATGGGGGGGAAGGGGAGGAGGGCGCCGAGCCGTGCCGTCATGGGCCACAGCCCGGACTCCCGGAAGTGAGAACAGGATACCTGTTAAGGACAGGTATTCGCTCCCCCCCCATTTGTGGCACCTGACGGGGGGGGGGGGGCGACAAATCAGCGGAAGTTCCACTTTTGGGTGGAACTCCGTTTTAAAGGGGAAAAAAATTGTAAAAAAAAAATCTTTTTTTTTTAATTATTGCATTTTAGTGTAATTATGAGATCTGAGGTCTTTTTGACCCCCCAGATCTCATATTTAAGAGGACCTGTCATGCTTTTTTCTATTACAAGGGATGTTTACATTCCTTGTAATAGGAGTAAAAGTGATCCAATATTTTTTTTTAAAAAGGACAGTGTAAAAATAAAAAATAAAAAGTAAAATAAATAAGAAACAAATAATTTCAAGCGCCCTGTCCCGACGAGCTCGCACGCAGAAGCGAAAGCATACGTGAGCAGCGCCCGCATATTAAAACGGTGTTCAAACCACACAAGTGAGGTATCGCCGCGATCGGTAGAGCGAGAGCAATAATTCTAGCCCTAGACCCCCTCTGTAACTCAAAACATGCGACCTGTCCAAAATTTTAAACGTTGCCTATGGAGATTTTTAAGGGTAAAAGTTTGGCGCCATTCCACGAGCGGGCGCAAATTTTGAAGCGTGACATGTGGGGTATCATTTTACTCGGCGTAACATTATCTTTCACAATATAAAAAAAATTGGGCTAACTTCATCGTTGTCCTTGCGGCTTCACTGCCCGTTTCCTACTGCGCATGCGCGAGTCTCGCGCCGACTTGGTAATGGGCGGCTGCTCTCTGGGAACACACACAGTTCCCAGAAAGCAGCGCGCCCCAATTCACTAGGAGAATATGAAGAAGAAGACGGACCGCGGCCACGGAAGAGGCAGATTACGGACTTCCGCATAGCAACAGGTATTTCGGGTGAGTATAAAAAAAAAAAAAAATCTATTTTTTTTATTATTATTTTTCTTATTTTTTTGGGCTAATTTTCTTTTACTGGGTGATACTCCACTTTAAAATCATGTGATAAGACCAAAACAATGAAGAATGAAATATAACTGCTGTACAAAAATGTAATTCTCGACATGTTTCGCTAGAATATATAGCTTCTTCAGGAGATTCGTAATTGTCTGTGTACAGCATATTCACCCAAAACTAATTTCCAGTCAGTAGGCGAACACGCCAGGGCCACGAGAACGCCAAATTATTGAGGACATCAGTGTGTCCTAGGAGAACCAGAATGCCCATATAATGATCTATAGCAGGGGTCTCCAAACTGCGGCCCGAGGGCCAAATGTGGCCCTCTACTAGCTTCTATCCGGCCCTTGGGGCACTATTCCTTCCACTGATGTGGGGCACTTTTCCTCCCACTAACACCAACAATGGGGCACTCTTTTTTCCACTGATACCAATTATGGGATACTATTCCTCCTACTAATAGGGGCACTACTCCTCCTATTGACCACCAATCTCTGGGGCCATATTTCTTCTTCGACGTTCAACGGCGGCGGCTGGTTCTTAAGTGGTTAAAGGTCCCTGTTTCCATTTTCTCGGGTTAAAATAAAGATGGACTTTTTTTGGAGTTCGGTCGTCCAGATTTTTGTGCCTATATACAGAGTACGGTGTGACGGGCCGGGCTTGTACCCAAAAAGTGAGAGGTGTGTATGGGATCGTGGTGGTGAGCCGGCCTTGGAGCCGCGCTATAATGTCTATCCCAATACTTTATTGTGATCAAACCCCCCCCCCCCCCCAACACTGTGCTGTGATCCCTATCTGCTCACCTCTGCATTGACCCCTTCATTACAGGAGGTCACATCAGGCCGGATTGCAAACCCCGGTAAGACGTGGCCACACACCTCCCCACTTCCTCTGATTTCAACCACAAGAACCCGGCAATATTCTCATCTCACTATTGCAAACGTCCAACCGAATTCTCTCCGTCTTTTCTACCAAGAAGACGAATGCTCACATAAAGGTAAACAGACCTGTGCCGAGAGCGCGCTCCCCCTACAGATACTGGCGGCTAATGGAAAGCTCCTGATTACAAACTCCGCCCCGTCCCGGCCTGCCCCGCCTCCTGGTTTCTAAAACTCCTTAACCACTTAAGCCCCGGACCAATGCGCTGGCTAAAGACCCAAGGTGTTTTTACAGTTCGGGACTGCGTCGCTTTAACAGACAATTGCGCGGTCGTGCGACGTGGCTCCCAAACAAAATCGGCGTCCTTTTTTCCCCACAAATAGAGCTTTCTTTTGGTGGTATTTGATCACTTCGGCGGTTTTTATTTTTTTTCGCTATAAACAAAAATAGAGCGACAATTTTGAAAAAAAAACTATATTTTTTATTTTTTGCTATAATAAATATCCCCCAAAAACATATATAATTTTTTTTTTCCTCAGTTTAGGCCGATACGTATTCTTCTACCTATTTTTGGTAAAAAAAAATTGCAATAATCGTTTATCGGTTGGTTTGCGCAAAATTTATAGCGTTTACAAAATAGGGGATAGTTTTATTGCATTTTTTTTTTTTTACTACTAATGGCGACGATCAGCGATTTTTTTCGTGACTGCGACATTATGGCGGACACTTCGGACAATTTTGACACATTTTTGGGACCATTGGCATTTTCACAGCAAAAAATGCATTTAAATTGCATTGTTTATTGTGAAAATTACAGTTGCAGTTTGGGAGTTAACCACAGGGGGCGCTGTAGGAGTTAGGGTTCACCTAGTGTGTGTTTACAACTGTAGGGGGGTGTGGCTGTAGGTGTGACGTCATCGATCGTGTCTCCCCTATAAAGGGAATGACGCGATCGATACGCCGCCACAGTGAAGCACGGGGAAGCCGTGTTTATACACGGCTCTCCCCGTTCTTCAGCTCCGGGGACCGATCGCCGCACTCGAGCGGCGATCGGGTCCGCGGGATCCGCGGTCCCGGTCCCGGAGCTTGGGACTGGGTCGCGGGAGCGCGCCGCGGGCGCGCGCCCGTGACCCACGGCTGGGTACAAGTACAGGACGTATATATACGTGCTTGTGCCCAGCCGTGCCATTCTGCCGACGTATATGTGCAGGAGGCGGTCCTTAAGTGGTTAAAGGGTCAAGGGTCGGAAAGGTGCCGGCGCCAAGGGGTTTCAAGATAAAGGAAATAAAGGGAGTCAGCCAAGGATAAGTGGAGCAAGGCACCACATCCCAAATTAATTAAAGAAAATGGAAAATAAGAGGACTTTTAAGGTGCCTGAATCGATGAAAAACGACATCATGTATAGGAAAAACAGCATTTTTTTTATTGAATACATTGGTTTCAAAAGATATAACAATCTTATATTTAAAATTGCGTGATCAGATCAAAACATTAAAGAATGAAATATAACTGCTGTACAAAAAAAAAAAACGCAAGTCTCGACATGTTTCGCTAGAATACATGGCTTCTTCAGGAAATTCGTAATTGTCGGTGTACAGCGTATTCGCCCCAAAACAAATTTCAGGTCAGCAGAGGAACACGCCAGGGCCACCAAATGATTGAGGATATCAGTGTGTCATATAGGAGAACCAGAATGAACTTCCAAAGGGTCTCCAAAGACTCCAAACCAGCCAAATCTGGTGTGTGTGTGTGGGGGTGGGGGGGGGTGGGGGTGGTGTGTGCTCCTGGGTGAACGCACGGAGGATGGTCCTGGGTTCACCCAGGAGCCCTTTGGAAGTTCATGCAGTTTGGATATCGGATTTTGGACTGCTTCTATCTTCTCTGCTGTGAATGGTTATTAGCATTTCTGTTTGGCTCCCTCCGGTGGTTGTTTAAAGAAATTGCAGCTTCTTAATCTTCCTGACCAGCTTTTTACATGCTATATAGATCAGGGGTCTCCAAAATTTTCAAACAAAGGGCCAGTTTATTGTCCTTCAGACTTTAGGAGGGCCGGATTGTGGCCAGACGGGGCAGAAAATGTCGTCATCAGTGAGAAGAAATATGGCCTCAGAGATTGGTGGTCAATAGGAGGAGTAGTGCCCCTATTAGTAGGAGGAATAGTATCCCATAATTGGTATCAGTGGAAAAAAGAGTGCCCCATTGTTGGTGTTAGAAGGACAATAAACTGGCCCTTTGTTTGAAAATTTTGGAGACCCCTGATCTATATAGCATGTAAAAAGCTGGTCAGGAAGATTAAGAAGCTGCAATTTCTTTAAACAACCACCGGAGGGAGCCAAACAGAAAAGCTAATAACCATTCACAGCAGAGAAGATAGAAGCAGTCCAAAATCCGATATCCAAACTGCATGAACTTCCAAAGGGCTCCTGGGTGACCGCGTGGCGGATGGTCTGCGCAAAGACCATCCTCCGTGCGTTCACCCAGGAGCACACACCGACACACACACACACCAGATTTGGCTGGTTTGGAGTCTTTGGAGACCCTTTGGAAGTTCATTCTGGTTCTCCTATATGACACACTGATATCCTCAATCATTTGGTGGCCCTGGCGTGTTCCTCTGCTGACCTGAAATTCGTTTTGGGTGAATACGCTGTACACCGACAATTTCGAATTTCCTGAAGAAGCCATGTATTCTAGCGAAACATGTCGAGACTTGCGTTTTTTTTTTGTACAGCAGTTATATTTCATTCTTTAACCGCTTCCCGACCGCCGCATGTACATTTACGTCGGCAGAATGGCACGTACAGGCACATTGGCGTACCTGTACGTCCCTGCCTTTCCGCGGGTCGGGGGACCCCCCGCTACATGCGGAGGTCGGATTCCCTCTGGGAGCAATCCGGGACGACGGCGCGGCTATTCGTTTATAGTCGCGATCGCTCCCCGGAGCTGAAGAACGGGGAGAGAGGTATGTTAACACGGCTTCACTGTGGAGGCGTATCGATCGAGTGATCCCCTTTATAGGGAGACACGATCGATGACGTCATTCCTACAGCCACACCCCCCTACAGTTGTAAACACACACTAGGTGAACCCTAACTCCTACAGCGCCCCCTGTGGTTAACTCCCAAACTGCAACTGTCATTTTCACAATAAAGAATGCAATTTAAATGCATTTTTTGCTGTGAAAATGACAATGGTCCCAAAAATGTGTCAAAATTGTCCAAAGTGTCCGCCATAATGTCGCAGTCACGAAAAAAAATCGCTGATCGCCGCCATTAGTAGTAAAAAAAAAAAATAATAATAATAAAACTATCCCCTATTTTGTAAACGCTATAAATTTTGCGCAAACCAATCGATAAACGCTTATTGCGATTTTTTTTACCAACAATAGGTAGAAGAATACGTATCGGCCTAAACTGAGGAAATTTTTTTTTTTTTTATATCTTTTTTGGGGGATATTTATTATAGCAAAAAGTAAAAAATATTGCATTTTTTTCAAAATTGTCGCTCTATTTTTGTTTATAGCGCAAAAAAATAAAAACGGCAGAGGTGATCAAATACCACCAAAAGAAAGCTCTATTTGTGGGGAAAAAAGGACGCCAATTTTGTTTGGGAGACACGTCGCACGACCGCGCAATTGTCTGTTAAAGCGACGCAGTGCCGAATTGTAAAAACCCCTTGGGTCATTTGGCAGCATATTGGTCCGGTCCTTAAGTGGTTAATGTTTTGATCTGATCACGCAATTTTAAATATAAGATTGTTATATCTTTTGAAACCAATGTATTCAATAAAAAAAATGATATTTTTCCTATACATGATGCCGTTTTTCATCGATTCGGGCACCTTAAAAGTCCTCTTATTTTCCATTTTCTTTAATTAATTTGGGATGTGGTGCCTTGCTCCACTTATCCTTGGCTGACTCCCTTTATTTCCTTTATTTTGAACCCCCCTGGCGCCGGCACCTTTCCGACCCTTGACCCTTTTAAGGAGTTTTAGAAACCAGGAGGCGGGGCAGGCCGGGACGGGGCGGAGTTTGTAATCAGGAGCTTTCCATTAGCCGCCAGTATCTGTAGGGGGAGCGCGCTCTCGGCACAGGTCTGTTTACCTTTAGGTAGGTAGGTCTGCGGCCTCTCGGAGTTAAGGTGCATGCGGCCGGCACCAAGGAGTTAAAGGCAACATGGTACAGCACCCAACACTGTGGGGAATGCATAGGCGTGCGCACAGGGTGTGCCAGGTGTGCCCAGGCACACCCTAATCACCCTATGCAGCACAGATTTCCCCTACTTCCCTGGCTCCCATCTTCCCCCCCGCAGCGTTGCCAGCTTCCATCCTCCTCTATCGGCTGTTGCTCCTGGGATTTTTTAGTGTGGAAGGGGCCAATAAATATGTAATTTACCAGCCCCTTCCCTTTCTCAATGAACACTGTGAGCGATCGGTAGTGTGTGTTTGGGCTTTGGGGTGCACACCCTAATGTAGTGTTGCTCACGTATATTCGTATTGCGAATATTCGGCTCGAATATGGCATATTCGAGTATTCGCGAATATCTCGAATTTCGCGGCCAATATTAGCTATTCCGAATATAAAAAAAAAAATTGCGAAATTTCGCTAATGCGAATTTATTGCGAACATTTTGCGATTTTTTTTTTTTTTTTCTGATTGGCTCTGATGCAAAAGAAGGGCGGAGAAAGTATTCTCGAATATTCGGAAATCGAATATTCGGAATATTTTATCAAAAAAAAAATGTTGTGAAATATTTTGACAACTGTGGTAGGAGAAATCGAATATTGGTGATATTTTATCGAAATTTCGCTAATGCGAATGCGAAATTGATTGCGAGTGTGACAGTATCGGTATGATATCCCCGTCAACGTTCCCTTCTTCCCATAACGACAATCACCCCAATATTCCACGAGGAGGGATATCCCTGGAATCGCCCAGAAAGCCACACATGAGACAAGCTTACTGCTAGAACAAGACACTTTATTGACACAAAACTCAGCTTATATGTGGTTACAGCCTGTTAGGAACGCCCCCTCACACAGTGGGGTTTCCCATACAGATTATAGGAGACAAGTCGGAGCCGACCATGCAGACATGTTTCTTTAGATAAAGACATCAGCGGAGTTAATTACTAGGTGTAACAGCCTGACCACAATGAAGCAATCAGAATAATTAACATGAGCCCCTTATCTAATCATTGTAAACAGTAAGGCCGGTCTCCTTCCCACACACAATAAATCAATTACCATTTGAACTAGGGAGCTGGCTGAGGAAGGGTCATTAACATGTCAATAGCTTGTGACACATGAACCAAGCAGGGAGATTTACACTGACATCCTTCACAATGGCCCCCCTTTTTCTCCCTGCTCCGGCAAACCCGGTTGAACCTTCCCTGGTCCAGTAGGGTTGACGGGTTCAGAGCTTTTAGTCCGAGGTTAACTCCGTTTGGCGTGACTGACCTCCATTGGTAACTGCTTCCGACTCAGGTATGCTACCGGGTCGTCAGATCACACGCCGGTCAGTCCCCAAGTCTTTGTGCGATCTGCAAAGTCACCAGAAGTCAGTATGAAGACAGCGAATGGGTCTGTGCGCCGCCGTCTAGGTGTCCCGCTATGGGAGGGGGCAGGTTATGGCTCTGAAGTGACAATCACAGGAGATTCATAAAAAGAAAAAGTTATATTTGTTGAAATGCTGTAGCACTGGTGCTCAGAGTCCGGGGGGGGGGGGGGAGAGGGGACTCAGAGCCCCATAAGGTCAGCCACCCCCTGTTCCCTCCGCAGCCGCCGGTTCTCCTCTTTGAGCTTCTCCAGCTCCATCTCCAGTTCATGGAGCCTGGGGGGGTCAGCCCGCTGTGACCTCAGGTGGTTGTTCTCCTCCTCCATGCGGCTTATGCACTCCTCCAGCTCTATGTACTCACGGATCAGATCCTGCTTGCTCATGTCCTGCAGGCTCTCCACGTGGTCCTTCATCATCAGGAACTGGGTGGTGGTGTAAGGGGCCACCGGTGGGCCCTTGGCGAACATCTCGGCCCGCATCTGGGGCGCCCGCTGCGATTCCATCTCCTCCAGTCGCTTCTTCTCCTCCCAGGTCCGCTGGTTATATGACTTCCAGGACCTCTTCTTCTTGGAGGGTAGCTGGCGGTGCCTCTTTCTGCCCAGCTCCCTCCAAGGCCCCTCCGGCTCATGGCGGTCGCCCATGACCAGCTGACAATGGTGTTCCCTGTTGTCCGTAATAACAGATTGTACCATGAGGGCTTCGTAAGGGGTGCCCAATGGTTCTTCCGGACCCAGCTCCTGGAGATCCCAAGCCGAGTCTACACAATGGGCTGCTGCTGGTGGGCGGTACCCAGGTTGAGACCAATTTGACCTGGTGTTGTCGTTCATGGGGCAATTCTGCTTGAAGTGACCCAACTGTTTGCACCGGAAGCAGCGTTGTTCGTTGTCCTCCTGGCGTGGGTAGCGAGGGCTAGATGTCATCGGTCTGTTAGGCGGTTGGTATCTAGCGGCTGGTGGGTGTGAGGGCGCCGTTGGTTGTGGAGGTTGTACCCGTGGTGTGACCTGGTTTGTCTTGCGAGTATCCGCATATTCATCCGCCAACTTCGCGGCCTCTGGTAGAGTCATGGGCCTGCGATCTCTCACCCAATCTTTGACATCCGTCTGGATGTGATTGTAAAATTGCTCCAGGAGCATTAGTTGCAAAATGTCCTCTGCGGTGGTGGCCTGGCTGCTGTTAACCCAGTTAGAGGCCGACAGGGACAGCTGGCATGCCCATTCTGCGTAAGAGTCTTTCGTGGTTTTGCGTGAGTCCCTGAACTTCTGTCGGTGGGACTCTGGGGTTACTGCATAACGAGCCAGGAGCGCTTCTTTAACCCGGGCGTAGCTATGGATATCCTGATCTGGCACGGTCCGGAAAGCATCAGAAGCTTTGCCTGACAGTTTGCCTGACAATATTGCAACCCACTCTCCTCTAGCTATTCGGTGCAGGTTACATTGTCGCTCAAAGTCTGCCAGGTAGTTATCAATTTCACAGTCCTTTTCATCAAAAGCTTTAAAAGCGCTAAACGGAATCTTCCTTGCGTCTGCTGTGCTGTACTCACTGTTTGTAGAAGGTGCGGCTGCTTGTTGGACTGCTGCCAGTTTTAACTGTAGCTCTGCGTCCCTTATTTGTTTATCCTTCTGTAGTTCTGCGTCCCTTATTTCTTTAGCCTTCTGTAGCTCTGCGTCCCTTATTTGTTTAGCCTCCTCCGCTAACAGGTCCATCACTTTCAGAACCACATCCGGCGCTGGGTTCGGGCCGAACCACGCTAGCTTCTCTCTCATTAGCTTGTTGGCTGGCGATTCCTCCTCCTGAATCACTGGTGTCTCCATCTCTTGTACTGCTGGCGTTGCTGCAATCCCGTCCTCCTGGTCTAGCTCCATTGATTCTGCTATGATGACCCGCTTGGTTTTGTTGCTAGCGATCCTTCCACGAACTTCCAGTAGTTCTTCCAGTGTCTGCTTGGAATCCGGGTGTGAAGGGGAATAGAAGGGAAAAATCCCGCTGCTACCAACCAATTGTGACGGTATCGGTATGATATCCCCGTCAACGTTCCCTTCTTCCCATAACGACAATCACCCCAATATTCCACGAGGAGGGATATCCCTGGAATCGCCCAGAAAGCCACACATGAGACAAGCTTACTGCTGGAACAAGACACTTTATTGACACAAAAACTCAGCTTATATGTGGTTACAGCCTGTTAGGAACGCCCCCCTCACACAGTGGGGTTTCCCATACAGATTATAGGAGACAAGTCGGAGCCGACCATGCAGACACGTTTCTTTAGATAAAGACATCAGCGGAGTTAATTACTAGGTGTAACAGCCTGACCACAATGAAGCAATCAGAATAATTAACATGAGCCCCTTATCTAATCATTGTAAACAGTAAGGCCGGTCTCCTTCCCACACACAATAAATCAATTACCATTTGAACTAGGGAGCTGGCTGAGGAAGGGTCATTAACATGTCAATAGCTTGTGACACATGAACCAAGCAGGGAGATTTACACTGACATCCTTCACAGCGAGATTTTGACAACTCTGATTGGCTCTGATGCAAAAAAAGGGTGGAGAAAGTATTCGCGAATATTCGATTTCCGAATATTCGCAAATACTTTCTCCGCCCTTCTTTTGCATCAGAGCCAATCAGAAAAAATAAAAAATAAATTTGCAAAATATTCGCAATAAATTCGCATTAGCGAAATTTCGCAATTTTTTTTTTTTTTTTATAAAATATCACGAATATTCGATTTTAGCGAATATTTCACGAATATTTGGCTATATATTGGTGATATATCGCGAAATCGAATATGGCGTATTCTGCTCAACACTACCCTAATGCAATAGGCTGCGCACACCTATGGGGGAATGAGAAAATGTCAACGTGTTTCGCGCTATATTAGCACCTAATCAGGACTCCATGGGGTTGATTTTTACTAAAACTGGAGAGCTCTGCATAGAAACCAATCGGCTTCAAAGTTTAATTGAACAAGCTGAAGTTAGAAGCTGATTGGCTGCTGTGCACAGCGGCACTCTCCGGTTTTAGTAAATCAACCACACGAGTCATGAAGAAGTGCTAATACAGCACGAAACGTGTTGTGTGTGTATATACATATATACACATACACACACTATATTACTAAAAGTATAACCAGTCTTAGTCCGGAGGGTTCAATATTGAGTTGGCCCCGCCCCTTTGCACCTATAACAGCTTCAACTCTTCTGGGAAGGCCGTCCACAAGGTTTAGGGGTGTGTCTATGGGAATGTTTAACCATTCTTCCAGAAGCGCATTTGTGAGGTCAGGCACTGATGTTGGACGAGAAGGCCTGGCTCACAATCTCCGCTCTAATTCATCCCAAAGGTGTTCTAGGGGGGGTAGAGGTCAGGACTCTGTGCAGGCCAGTCAAGTTCATCCACCCTAAACTCGCTCATCCATGTCTTTATGGACCTTGCTTTATTGATTTATTCACTATTCAAATATTCATCAATTCGCTATTGTCACACAAGTGGGTGCCCTTAATGCAGGGCGCAGGGGCGGCGCCCCCCCCCCCCAATCCATGTGCCCGACCTCTAATCCACATGCAGGGCGCCAGATGTATGGATTCCAATGGAGGAAGGGGAGTGTTTTTTAGTAGCACATGATTAGAGCCCCCTAACCTACATGCAGGGCGCCGGACACATGAATTCCAAATTTTTTTTTTTTTTGTGAAGCACATGATTAAAGCCAGAGGCTGTAATTGGCTTTAAAAAAGGGTGGGCTTGGGGCGCAGAGCACTGCGCCCCGAGCCCACCCTTTTTTTAAGCCAATTAGAGCCTCTGGCTTTAATCATGTGCTTCACAAAAAAAAAAACATTGGAATCCATGTGTCCGGCGCCCTGCATGTAGGTTAGGGGGCCGGACGCATGGATAGGGGGGAAGCGCCCCCTGCGCCCTGCATTACGGGCCACCACAGGTCTAATTCCTATGGATCAGAGATATTTCCGTGGTCGCCATCTCTCTGTAGAGTAAAGAATTTTCTTTTACCGTGACGGTCGGCTTACCCATTGTTAGGTCGCTTATCGAGGTCCTTTCCGTCACCTTCTCCGGCTTCACGATTACCGTCTTCTCTTTTACGACCTTCCCCAACGCCTTCTTCACCGGCACGGCTGCCTTCGTTTGGACATCCTTTCTTATTGGGGTTTTTATCACAGTTTTTAGTTTTTTTATTACCGTTTCTATTACTATGTGTTGCTTTCTGCTCGTCTTTCCTCTTTTCCTTCGGCACACCACTTTCTAGGTCTTCTTTGGGTTCGGTTGGTGGTTTGCTCCAGTAAATTGTACCCGGGGGAGAGGCTGGCACGGTTGTGGCATTTGGATCTGGAAGAAGAAGAAGACATAAAATATTTGGTACATGGGGACAACCCAGGTACAGAAGACATAGGTGTGCGCAGCCCTTTGCGTTAGGGGTGTGCACCCCAAAACTCAAACACACATACCTTTCGCCCAGTGGCGGCGTGTCCATAGAGGGCGCCGGAGTGCCGCCCCCTCTCTCTCTCGCGCCGCCATTGAATACAATACACAGATTCGTGCATTGCATTGAATCTATGTATTGCCGCTGCCGCCCACTATTCAGATGGCCGGCCCCCTGGTGAGCGTCGGCCATCTGAATAACGGCAGCTGATTGGCTGTGGAAGTGTCTATCGGAGCCAGCGGCCCTCAGGCTGTAATCGGATTCCAAATAGTTATCCAGGGGATGCACAGGGGGGTGCGTTCCTTGGATAAGACTGACAGGCGTCTCAGCCAATCAGGTTCACCGGCTCTGGTTACCGCTAACCTGATTGGCTGAAGCGTCATCGAGGGCGGGAGAAGACATCGAGGGACCGTGGAAAGAGGATGGCTGACCCCAGAAAGGTAAGTGTTGGGCGGGGGGACAGCATTTTACAGGGCACAGTGGCGACAATAAAAGGGCACAGTGGCAACAATTGATGTGGGCACAGTGGCAACAATTAAAGGGCACAGTGGCAACAATTAAAGGGTACAGTGGCAACAAGTAAAGGGCACAGTGGCAACAATTGATGTGGGCACAGTGGCGACAATTAAAGGGCACAGTGGCAACAATTGATGTGGGCATAGTGGCAACAATTAAAGGGCACAGTGGCAACAATTAAAGGGCACAGTGGCGACAATAAAAGGGCACAGTGGCAACAATTAAAGGGCACAGTGGCGACAATTGATGTGGGCACAGTGGCAACAATTAAAGTGCACAGTGGCGACAATTAAAGGGCACAGTGGCAACAATTAAAGGGCACAATGGCAACAATTAAAGGGCACAGTGGTGACAATTGATGTGGGCACAGTGGCGACAATTAAAGGGCACAGTGGCGACAATTAAAGGGCACAGTGGCGACAATTGATGTGGGCACAGTGGCGACAATTAAAGGGCAAAGTGGCAACAATTAAAGGGCACAGTGGCAACAATTAAAGTGCATAGTGGCGACAACTAAAGGGCACAATGGCAACAATTAAAGGGCACAGTGGCGACAATTAAAGGGCACAGTGGCGACAATTGATGTGGGCACAGTGGTGACAATTAAAGGACACAGTGGCAACAATTAAAGGGCACAGTGGCGACAATTAAAGGGCATAGTGGCGACAATTAAAGGGCATAGTGGCGACAATTAAAGGGCACAGTGGCAACAATTAAAGAGCACAGTGGCGACAATTGATGTTGGCACAGTGGCGACAATTAAAGGGCACAGTGGCAACAATTAAAGGGCACAGTGGCAACAATTAAAGGGCACAGTGGCAACAATTAAAGTGCATAGTGGCGACAATTAAAGGGCACAATGGCAACAATTAAAGGGCACAGTGGTGACAATTGATGTGGGCACAGTGGCGACAATTAAAGGGCACAGTGATGACAATTAAAGGGCAAAGTGGCAACAATTAAAGGACACAGTGGCAACAATTAAAGGGCATAGTGGCGACAATTAAAGGGCACAGTGGCGACAATTAAAGGGCACAGTGGCGACAATTAAAGGGCACAGTGGCGACAATTAAAGGACATAGTGGCCACAATTGATGTGGGCGCAGTGGTAACAATTGATGGCATTGCACAGTGGCTGTGTTTGATGGCACAATGGTGACAATTGATGGGCACAGTGGTGACAATTGATGGGTACAGTGGCTGTGTTTGATGGGCACAGTGGCTGCGTTTGGCATGGCACAGTGGTGACAATTAATGGGCACAGTGGCGACAATTGATGGGCATAGCTTTCCTGTTCATTCACAAACTGAAGCATAGTAAACACAATTTACTATGCTTCAGTTATGAATGAACACAGTGGGCCAGATTCACGTAGATCAGCGGATCTATAGATCCGCTTGATCTACCTGATTTAAGATCCGCTCCCGCAAGTTTGAGAGGCAAGTGGGTAATTCACAAACCACTTACCTCCAAACTTGCGGCGGCGGATCCTAAATCCCCCGGCGGAATTCAAATTCCGCAGCTAGGGGGAGTGTACTATTTAAATCAGGCGCGTCCCCGCGCCGATTTAAAATGAGCATGCGCCGTCAGTGGTTTCGACGTGAGCGTAACTAGCGTCAAGCGGGTTTCTGAATCGGCGTACGCAAACGACGTAAAAAATTTTTAAAAGCGACGCGGGAACGTCGGCTATACTTAACATTGGCTGCGCCTCATAGAAGCAGGGGTAAGTATACGCCGGGAAAACCGCTACGGAAACATCGTAACAACACTGCGCCGGGTCCGCGTACGTTCGTGAATTTGCGTATCTCGCTGATTTACATATTATTCAGCATACATCAGCGGGAACGCCCCCGGCGCCATTTTTAAATTTAAAAATAGATCCGACAGTGTAACACATTGTAACACTGTCAGATCTTAGCCCTATCTATGTGTATCTGATTCTATGAATGAGGCGCATAGATAGGACCAGTGTAAGTCAGAGATACGATGGTGTATCAGGAGATACACCGTCGTATCTCTTTGTGAATCTGGCCCAGTGAGTGTGTTCATTTAGAAAAGGAAGGGGCTGTTAAATGACATATTGATTAGCCCCTTCCCTCACTCTCCACCCTGACACATCCCCTGCAGGAGCCGTGGGGGGGTGGGGGGGGGGTGGTAGAAGATGTAAGGAGGGAAAGCCAGCAGCAATGCGATGGGGGTGCAACACAAGGTTAAGCCCCAGGAAGTAGGAGGAATCGGCACTGCACAGAGTGATTAGGATGTGCCCAGGCACACCTGGCACACCCAGGGCTGCTGTTTGAAACCACAGGGCCCCATGGAGCCTACCTGAGTGGGCCCTCCCCCTCCCAGCCAAAATTGACTGAGGACAAAGGTTTTTCAGTCCCTTTCTCTGCAACCTCAGCTGCACAGATGAATAAATGTGAAGCGTTTTGAGGCTTCCTGCTCATTCACAAACCGAAGCGTAGTAAATACAGTTTTCTACGCTTCAGCAATGAACGGACACAGAAACGATTGGTACCAATCATTTACTGTGTTCATTCAGGAAAGGGAGGGGCCATGAAATCACCCGCTCTCCATCCTGAAACATTCAAGAGAGGAGAGGAGGGAAGCCGGCAGTGCTGCGAGTGAAAGGAGCACACAGGGGGGGGGGGCAGACAGCAGATGAAAGTGACGCATGTACCAACCCCCCTGAAATGCAGCCAGAAGGGGGAAAGAGGAGGAGATGATGGTAGGGCTGCGGGGGGCAGAAGAGGATCGATATCTGCAATAAGACAGTACAGCCGGCCCTCCAACCCAGTAGGTCCCTGGGCCCCCCTCTTTTGAAAAGATGGGGCCCGGGCCCGGCCGGCCCCCCTCCCGTTTTCTTTTTATTTACTTATTTTTTGCATTACACCTGTAAGGGGCCCGATGGTCCCCAGGGACCCACCTGGCCTCCCTCCCGTTTTTTTTTCTAATTTATTTTTTTGCATTACACCTGTAAGGGGCCCGATGGTCCCCAGGGACCCACCTGGCCTCCCTCCCGTTTTTTTTTCTAATTTATTTTTTTGCATTACACCTGTAAGGGGCCCGATGGTCCTCAGGTTCCCGAATGGCCCCCTCCCATTTTTTTGTTAATTTTTTTTGCATTACACCTGTAAGGGGGCCAATGGTCCCTAGGGCCCCTTACAGGCCCGGCCGGCCCCCCTCCTGTTTTTAATTTTTATATATTTTTTGCATTACGCCTGTAAGGGGCCCGAAGGTCCCCAGGCCCCTATCCAGGAGAGAAGAGATTACACTTGTAACCTTTACACGGTTCTCTGCTCCAGGGGGGGGCCCTGCCTAAAGCTGTGTAAGGGGCCCCAAATTGTGATGGCCGCCCCGTCCCTGAATGTGACTTACCCGGCACAGTGGAGAAGACGGTGGACACGGTGACCCAATCTTCATTCTGACAGCTGTAATTGGCTCCTCCCCCTCTTGCCCTGAACACTTTGCCCGGTAGTTGGACGGAAGGCGGGTCAATGGTGAATTTCTCTTGGTTGGCGCCCATCGATGAGCAGAGGAACGTCTCCAAGTTGCACAATAACTGGATTTGGTTGTCAGAGTCGCTCTCATTGGTACATGTGACTGTGACGTTCCCTCCTCCGGTGGGGCCCTCTACCAATCCGAATCCGAAGAGCCCTGGAAAAGAAGATTGTGATAAGACACGCCCTCCACCGAGAAGTACATACCTTCAAGTGTGGTCACCATACGGCACACTCCCAACCAGCGGCGGTCCGTCTATAGAGGGCGCTGGAGCGCCGCCCCCTCTGGCTCCGCACCGCCACTGAAATAACATACATGAATGTGTTATTGTTGCCGCTGCCGCTGGTCTATTCAGGTGGCCGGACCTTGAGCGCCCACCACCTGAATAACGGCAGCTGGTTGGCTGTGCGGAAGTGCCTATCAGAGCCAGTACAGCCCTCGTCTCCCGGATGTCTTATCCTCTGGACGTACGGGGGGTGCGTTCCTTGGATAAGACTGACGGCCGTCTCAGCCAATCAGGTTCACCGATTCTGGTTATCGGTAACCTGATTGGCTGAAGCGTCACCAAGGCGGGAGAAGACATCGAGGGACGTCGAAGGATTAAGGTGAGTGCATTTTACAGGGCACAGCGGCGACAATGGGCACAGTGGCATCAATGGCTACAGTGGCATCAATAGGCACAGTAGTGAGAATTAAAGGGCACAGTGGTGAGAATTAAAGGGCACAGTGGCATCAATGGGCACAGTAGTGACAATTAAAGGGCACAGTGGTGACAAGGCACAGTGGCGACAATTGAGGGGCACAGTGGCTGTGTTTGATGGCATGGCACAGTGGTGACAATTGATGGCACAGTGGCTGTGTTTGATGGCATGGCACAGTGACTGCGTTTGATGGCATGGCACAGTGACTGCATTTGGCATGGCACAGTGATTGCGTTTGATGGCATGGCACAGTGACTGTGTTTGGCATGGCACAGTGACTGCGTTTGGCATGGCACAGTGACTGCGTTTGGCATGGCACAGTGATTGCGTTTGATGGCATGGCACAGTGGTGATAATTGATGGCACAGTGGCTGCGTTTGATGGCATGGCACAGTGACTGCGTTTGACGGCATGGCACAACGACTGCGTTTGATGGCATGGCACAGTGGTGATAATTGATGGCACAGTGACTGCGTTTGGCATGGCACAGTGACTGTGTTTGATGGCATGGCACAGTGGTGATAATTGATGGCACAGTGGCTGCGTTTGATGGCATGGCACAGTGACTGCGTTTGACGGCATGGCACAACGACTGCGTTTGATGGCATGGCACAGTGGTGATAATTGATGGCACAGTGGCTGCGTTTGATGGCATGGCACAGTGACTGCGTTTGATGGCATGGCACAGTGACTGCATTTGACGGCATAGTGACTGCGTTTGATGGCATGGCACAGTGGTGCGAATTGATGGCATAGTGACTGCATTTGATGGCATGCCACAGTGGTGATAATTGATGGCACAGTGGCTGCATTTGATGGCATGGCACAGTGACTGCGTTTGATGGCATGGCACAGTGGTGTGAATTGATGCCACAGTGGCCTCGTTTGATGGCATGGCATAGTGACTGCATTTGATGGTATGGCACAGTGGTGATAATTGATGGGCACAGTGGCCTTGTTTGATGGCATGGCAGAGTGACTGCATTTGATGGTATGGCACATTGGTGACAATTGATGGCACAGTGGCTGCATTTGATGGGCACAGTGAGGCTGCAATTTTTTTACGTTTGCGCCCCCCCCCCCCCAAAAAAAATTTTTGAGCACCAGCCGCCACTGCTCCCAACATGAGGACCACGTCTACAGATCTGGTGACCACCTCTTCATCTGAGAATAGTGTAAGGCACAGGTGTCAAACACAAGGCCCGCGGGCCGAATCCGGCCCTCCAGACCATTGCAGCCGCAGGGGAGCTCCAGCCCTCCTCTGGTCCTCCTCAAGTCCCTTACTTTCTGCTTTCAAGCAATGCATCCAGCTTCTTCCCAGCAGCAGCATAAGGAAAGGGGGGTGCACTGTGATGTAAGGGAGAGTGGGGGGACTTCTGATGGTGTGGGAGGGGCTCTTGACATCTAATGTAAGGGGAGGGGAATGCGCTGGACGTCCTACAGATACAACCGCCCTTTTGGGGGCCATCATAATGCTGATGCGGCCCACGATGAAATGTAACCCCTGGTGTAAGGTGTTCTCATTTGAGCCGTCACAGACAGAGTATATTATGAGTTCCCAACCTGCCAGGAACAGAGGGACAGCAACAAACGCCTTCACCAGCTCTACATATAATAGCACTATGCAGCTCCGCCCTACGCGTTTTGTCAGAATTGGCGTTTTCAGGGGCACAAGCTGAGCCCACATTTCCTGAAGTATCCCCGGGAGAGTCCCTATACCGGTCTACAGTATGTACAGCGATGTCGATTTTTGTTTTAAAGGGGCTCAGTAGAACCCCAGCTCACTAGTACCTCCAGCTTAGTAATACCCCCAGATCATTAGTACCCCTGTTCAGCAGATCCCCAGATCATTAGTACCCCTGTTCAGCAGATCCCCAGATCATTAGTACCCCTGTTCAGCAGATTCCCCAGATCATTAGTACCCCTGTTCAGCAGATTCCCCAGATCATTAGTACCCCTGTTCAGCAGATCCCCAGATCATAAGTACCCCTGTTCAGCAGATCCCCAGATCATTGGTACCCTTGTTCGGCAGATCCCTAGGTCATTAGTACCCTTGTTCAGCAGATTCCCCAGATCATTAGTACACCTGTTCAGCAGATCCCCAGATCATTAGTACCCCTGTTCAGCAGATCCCCAGATCATTAGTACCCCTGTTCAGCAGATCCCCAGATCATTAGTACCCCTGTTCAGCAGATCCCCAGATCATTAGTACCCCTGTTCAGCAGATCCCCAGATCATTAGTACCCCTGTTCAGCAGACCCCCAGATCACTAGTACCCCTGTTCAGCAGATCCCCAGATCATTAGTACCCCTATTCAGCAGATCTCCAAATACTCAGTACTCCCACTCATCAGATCCCCAACTCATTATTACCCTTGTTCATCAGATCCCTGGTTCAGTAGTAACCTCCAGCTCTGCCAATCCCCTGCTCATTAGTAACCCCAACCTCTGCTGATCCTCTGGTTTGCTGATTCTTCTCGCTCTCCAGCCCGTGCTCACCTTCCGCTACCGTACATTGGTCTTATGCTACACCCCATGTGTGACATCTTCTAGTTCCTCCTGCCCTGGTCCTCCAGCTCTGCTCTTTCTCTGCCTCTGAGTCCTTTCTCTCTCCTGTCCCTGCTCCTCTCCCGCTATATTGCTCCCATGCTGCACCCCACGTGTGACTTCTGCTAGTTTCTTCCTCCCTGGTCCCCCAGTTCTGCTGATCCTCTGCCACTCAGCTCTTTTTCTTTTCAGTCCTCGCTCATCTCTCACTTTATCGGTCCCATGCTGCACCCCATGTGTGACATCTGCTAGTTTCTTCCTCCCTGGTCCCCCAGCTCTGCTGATCCTCTGCCACTCAGCTCTTTTTCTCTTCAGTCCTCGCTCATCTCTCACTTTATCGGTCCCATGCTGCACCCCATGTGTGACATCTGCTAGTTCCTCCTGCCCTGGTCCTCCAGCTCTGCTCTTTCTCTGCCACTCAGTCCTTTTTCTCTCCAGTCCCTGCTCACCTCCCTCTAGATTTCTCCCATGCTGCACCCCATGTGTGACATCTGCTAGTTCCTCCTGCCCTGGTCCCCCAGCTCTGCTGATTCTCTGCCACTCAGCTCTTTTTCTCTTCAGTCCTCACTCTATCTCTCACTTTATTGCTCCCATGTGGCACCCCATGTGTAACATTAGTTAGTTCCTCCTGCACTGGTCCTCCAGCTCTGCTTTTTCTTTGCCTCTCTCTCCAGTCCCTGCTCACCTCCCGCTATATTGCTCCCATGCTGCACCCCACATTTGACATTTGCTAGTTTCTCCCACTCTGATCCCCCAGCTCTGCTGATCCTCTGGTTTTCTGATCCTTTTCTCTCACCAGTCCTTGCTCACCTCCCACTTCATTACTCCCATGCTGCTCACCACATGTGACATCTGTTAGTTTCTCCTGCTCTGCCCCCCCCCCCAGCTCCGCTGATCCTCTGCCGCTCGGTCCTTTCTTTCTCCAGTCCTTGCTCACCTCCCGCTATATTGCTCTCGTGCTGCACCCCACGTGTCACGTCTAATAGTTTCTCCCACCCTGGTCCCTAATCTCTGCTGATTCTCTGTCATTCAGTTCATTCTCTCTCCAGTCCCTGCTTACCTCCCTCTTTATTGCTCCCATGCTGCACCCCACGTGTGACATCTGCTAGTTTATCCTGCCTCTGTCCCCCAGTTCTGCTGGTTCTCTGCCACTCGGTCCTTTCTCTCTCCAGTCCTTGCTCAACTCCCGCTATATTGCTCCCATGCTGCACCCCACATTTGACATTTGCTAGTTTCTCCCACTCTGATCCCCCAGCTCTGCTGATCCTCTGGTTTACTGGTCCTTTTCTCTCACCAGTCCCTGCTCACCTCCCGCTATATTGCTCCCATGCTGCTCACTACATGTGACATCTGTTAGTTTATCCTGCTCTGGTCCCCCAGCTCTACTGATCCTCTGCCGCTCGGTCCTTTCTTTCTACAGTCCCTGCTCACCTCCCGCTATATTGCTCCCATGCTGCACCCCACATGTGATATCTGCTAGCAGGGCCGTTTGAAGGAATTTGGGGGCCCCAAGCAAAATGGACATGGAGGCCCCCCACACGCAAAGCCCCTACATGTTCTTTTTACTCCCCCTGGGCCCCCTCCCTCCCTTGGCTCTTTTTACCCCCCCGACCCCCCTCCCTACCGGGTCCGTACCGCACAGCAGGAGATTCAGTTTCCTGTTCACGGCCGGACTGAAAGGAAGTGAGCACTCAGTGTGCACTTCCTGTCAGTCCGGCTGGGAACAGGAAACTGAATCTCCTGTACCGCGCAGAACCCGGCCGGAGTCCGGACTGACAGGAGGAAGGAAGAGGAGCTCGGCCATGCTACAGAGAAGAGGAAGTGACGACTTGAGGCAACAGTGCTGCAGGCTCTCTATAGAGTGCTCAGGGGGCTGCAGCATATAGGAAGGGCGGCAGGAGCCCTGCTTGGGGCCCCAGGCCGGCTCGGGGTCCCAAGCAATTGCTTGGTTTGCCTACCTTGTAGCGACGGGCCTGTCTGCTAGTTTCTCCCACTCTGATCCCCCAGCTCTGCTGATCCTCTGGTTTGCTGATCCTCTTCTCTCACCAGTCCCTGCTCACCTCCCACTTTATTGTTCCCATGCTGCTCACCACGTGGGACATCTGTTATTTTCTCCTGCTCCGGTCCCCCAGCTCTACTGATCCGCTCGGTCCTCTCCGGTCCCCGCTCACCTTCCACTATAGTCTTCAAATGTTGCACACCACATGTGCTGTCTGCTATTTGCTCCACTTTGGTACAGACCTCGCTCACCTTCCTGCTGCTCCACGCTGCACACCAGAGGTGACGTCTGCACCAGACACTCCCAGAATATAGACACATGAACCCGAAGTGACTGCTGATGACGTCTTTCTGGTTCACTTGTTGGTTTCCCAGTGCATCCTGGGATATCTCATACATGCAATACCTCCAAAACAAAGCAAACCTGACTCTGAATAAATGCCCCTCAAATGCAGCAGATGCTGCTAGCGAGCGTTGTGATAGACTTCTATGGAGGCTTCGAAGCACCAAGAAAGGGGGTGTCATTTTTGAAGGGAAGCAAACGCAACATGTGACCATTAGGGTGAGGTGACCATTTTATTTAGTGACAGGAGCTTTAACCACTTCAGCCCCGGACCATTATGCAGGTTAAGGACCTGGCCCCTTTTTGCGATTCAGCACTGCATCTCTTTAAGTGACAATTGCGCGATACACAGTAACATTGTTTATAAACATTGATCAGACGGGAGATGGAGATACAAAGTAACATTGTTTATAAACATTGATCAGACGGGAGATAGAGAGATACAAAGTAACATTGTTTATAAACATTGATCAGACGGGAGAGAGAGAGATACAAAGTAACATTGTTTATAAACATTGATCAGACAGGAGATAGAGAGATACAAAGTAACATTGTTTATAAACATTGATCAGACGGGAGATAGAGAGATACAAAGTAACATTGTTTATAAACATTGATCAGACAGGAGAGAGAGAGATACAAAGTAACATTGTTTATAAACATTGATCAGACAGGAGAGAGAGATACAAAGTAACATTGTTTATAAACATTGATCAGACAGGAGAGAGAGAGATACAAAGTAACATTGTTTATAAACATTGATCAGACGGGAGATAGAGAGATACAAAGTAACATTGTTTATAAACATTGATCAGACGGGAGATAGAGAGATACAAAGTAACATTGTTTATAAACATTGATCAGACAGGAGAGAGAGAGATACAAAGTAACATTGTTTATAAACATTGATCAGACAGAAGACAGAGAGATACAAAGTAACATTGTTTATAAACATTGATCAGACGGGAGATAGAGATACAAAGTAACATTGTTTATAAACATTGATCAGACAGGAGATAGAGAGATACAAAGTAACATTGTTTATAAACATTGATCAGACAGGAGATAGAGATATACAAAGTAACATTGTTTATAAACATTGATCAGACAGGAGAGAGAGAGATACAAAGTAACATTGTTTATAAACATTGATCAGACGGGAGAGAGAGAGATACAAAGTAACATTGTTTATAAACATTGATCAGACGGGAGATAGAGAGATACAAAGTAACATTGTTTATAAACATTGATCAGACAGGAGAGAGATACAAAGTAACATTGTTTATAAACATTGATCAGACGGGAGATAGAGAGATACAAAGTAACATTGTTTATAAACATTGATCAGACGGGAGATAGAGATACAAAGTAACATTTTTTATAAACATTGATCAGACAGGAGATAGAGAGATACAAAGTAACATTGTTTATAAACATTGATCAGACAGGAGATAGAGATATACAAAGTAACATTGTTTATAAACATTGATCAGACAGGAGATAGAGAGATACAAAGTAACATTGTTTATAAACATTGATCAGACAGGAGATAGAGATATACAAAGTAACATTGTTTATAAACATTGATCAGACAGGAGATAGAGAGATACAAAGTAACATTGTTTATAAACATTGATCAGACAGGAGAGAGAGATACAAAGTAACATTGTTTATAAACATTGATCAGACAGAGATAGAGAGATACAAAGTAACATTGTTTATAAACATTGATCAGACAGGAGATGGAGAGATACAAAGTAACATTGTTTATAAACATTGATCAGACAGAGATAGAGAGATACAAAGTAACATTGTTTATAAACATTGATCAGACAGGAGAGAGATACAAAGTAACATTGTTTATAAACATTGATCAGACAGGAGATAGAGAGATACAAAGTAACATTGTTTATAAACATTGATCAGACGGGAGATAGAGAGATACAAAGTAACATTGTTTATAAACATTGATCAGACAGGGGATAGAGAGATACAAAGTAACAGTGGGGTAGATTCAGGTAGCAATTACGTCAGCGTATCCATAGATACGCAGCGTAATTGCTAATTTGCGCCGGCGTATCTACTTTCTGTATTCAGAAAGCTAGATACGCCGACTGTAGCCTAAGATACGACTGGCATAAGTATCTTACGCCGTCGTATCTTAGGGTGCATTCTTACGGTGGCCGCTAGGTGGCGCTCCGGTAGTTTTCAGCGTAGAGTATGCAAATTGCATACTTACGCCGATTCACAAACTTACGTGTGCCCTGCGTTTGTTTTTTTACGTCATTTGCGTAAGTCGGGTTCGTCGGAACGTTACTCCTGCTATTTGGAGGCGCAGCCAATGTTAAGTATGGCCGTCGTTCCCGCGTCGCGATTTGAACATTTTACGTCGTTTGCGTAAGTCGTCCGTGAATGGCGCTGGACGCCATTTACGTTCACGTCGATACCAATGATGTCCTTGCGACGTCAATTACCGCAACGCACGTCGGAAGATTTTAGGGACGGCGCATGCGCAGTACGTTCGGCGCGGGAACGCGCCTAATTTAAATGATCCACGCCCCCTACAGGATCATTTGAATTACACGCGCTTACGCCGGCCCCTTTTACGCTACGCCGCCGCAACTTTACAGGCAAGTGCTTTGTGAATCACTTGCCTGTAAAACTTGCGGCCGCGTAACGTAAATGTCGTGCGTTACGCGGCCGCAGTTTTGCGCGCCCCTACCTGAATCCACCCCATTGTTTATAAACAATGATCAGACGGGAGATAGAGAGATACAAAGTAACATTGTTTGTAAACATTGATCAGACAGGAGATAGAGAGATACAAAGTAACATTGTTTGTAAACATTGATCAGACAGCTCAATGACCAAAAAACAACTCCTATCTTTTCGATCTGATTCTGGGCAATCACAGTGACTATATGATTGGGAAGTCCATCCAGCTTCGCCCCTCCCCAGGTAAAAGGGTTAACAATTTGGTAGTTTTGTTGATCTTGTGGAGTCCCACCCGGTGATAACATTGTATTCCCCTGATAATGGTTTTGCTGTTGTGTCTTATTCTGTTATCATCTACTCAATATAACACTGAGGGCTTTTAATCTGAACACCCCAGCACCATGTAATGATTGTCAGGTCACCTGTGGCCAGGTGACAAGTGCACCCCGTTGGGGTCAGGGATGCACCACAGGGTAGTGAACCCTATAGCCGACTGCTGCGATCAGAGAGGAAGCGTGAACCCAGGATCGCCCAGGGCGCGGAGTCTAAGACCCAGCTTTGTGTTCACCAGAGCCTCTAGTGGTGAGGATGGCCTTCGCCGCAGCAGGATCCAGGTCGCGACCCCTGGGATCCCCTAGGTCACGCTCCGCAGAGAGAGAGAGGAAGCAACAGGCAGGACAAACGGTAGTGATGGGTAAGCCGAGGTCAGGGCAACAGGCAGACTAGGGTAACCGAGGGACAGGCAAAAGGTCAAGGGCACAGGCAAACAGGAGAAGTCAGGGACGAGCCAAAAACGGTACACAGGAAGATAATCGTAGCACACTGCAGACAGGAACTTGAGCAAACAACACTGTTGAACAGCACTGCAGGCCTGTAGTGCAATGGTTAATATAGAGTTCCTGGGATGGCCTGGGTGGGGCCATACAGGAAGGAGAGGAGATAAGAAGGTAACCAGAACAGAGTCAGGCCTCTTAATGGACAGATGGAAACAGGTAAGCTGCCAGACTATTGCATATCCATGACAATGATCAAGGAGCGATATGTGTGATGTGATCTTCTTGTTTTGGACCCATTTTTGGAGGATAGTCTGAGAGGCGGCTCTTTAATTAGACGGTCATCTAAGGCCTTGCCCTCACAGGGGCCTTGCGGCCACCTAATTGTCCTATGTCGGCGAGAACTGAATCTTACCATCTTAGATCATGAGGATGTGCTGCAGCTGTAGCATTATTACATCCTGAGAACTTCCTTTCTATACAGATTGCAATCTATCTGAACCGAGAACAATGAAGTGATGAGAGTGGAGACTCACCTGATACACACAACACAATGGAAACGATCGGAAGGTTCTCCATTGTAAGTCCCTTCAGAGATGATTAGTCTGTAGACCCGTCCAGGAGAGAAGAACGCCACCCAAACAATTACATGGCATCCCAACGTGAGACACCGGTCCGCGGTCACACAGGATGTGCGGAGGGAGAAGAATTTCAATAGAGATGACAAGAGAAGGAAACGTGAAAGTTCCGGTGAGTCACACCGACGCGAGACATTTCCCCTTTTGGAGGAATCATCAGAGTTGCCAACTCATCCCTTAACCACTTCAATCCCGGGCTTTTATACCAACCTCCATACCGGACTTTTATACCCACCTCCTTACCAGACTTTTATACCCACCTCCATACCGGGCTTTTATACCCACCTCCATACCGGGCTTTTATACCCACCTCCATACCGGGCTTTTATACCCACCTCCATACCGGGCTTTTATACCCACCTCCATACCAGGCTTTTATACCCACCTCCATACCGGGCTTTTATACCCACCTCCATACCGGGCTTTTATACCCACCTCCATACCGGGCTTTTATACCCACCTCCATACCGGGCTTTTATACCCACCTCCATACCAGGCTTTTATACCCACCTCCATACCAGGCTTTTATACCCACCTCCATACCGGGCTTTTATACCCACCTCCATACCGGGCTTTTATACCCACCTGCATACCGGGCTTTTATACCCACCTCCATACCGGGCTTTTATACCCACCTCCATACCAGGCTTTTATACCCACCTCCATACCAGGCTTTTATACCCACCTCCATACCGGGCTTTTATACCCACCTCAATACCGGGCTTTTATACCCACCTCCATACCGGGCTTTTATACCCACCTCCATACCGGGCTTTTATACCCACCTCCATACCGGACTTTTATACCCACCTCCATACCGGGGCTTTTATACCCACTTCCATACCGGGCTTTTATACCCACCTCCATACCGGGCTTTTATACCCACCTCCATACCGGGCTTTTATACCCACCTCCATACCGGGGCTTTTATACCCACCTCCATACCGGGGCTTTTATACCCACCTCCATACCGGGCCTATTCTGGCACTTCTCTCCAATGTCCAAATCATCATTCTTTTGCTAGAAAAATTACGCAGAACCCCCCAAACATTATATATGTTTTTTTTTTAGCAGACACCCTAGGGAATAAAACAGCGGTCATTGCAACGCTTTTTCTCGCACAGTATTTGCGCAATAATTTTTCAAACGCCTTTTTTTGGGGAAAAAAAATGTTTCATGAATTAAAAAAGTAACAAAACAGTAAAGTTAGCCCAATTTTTTTGTAAAATATGAAAGATGATGTTACACCGAGTAAATAGATACCTAACATGTCACGCTTTAAAATTGCGCACACTCATGGAATGGCACCAAACTTCGGTACTTAAAAATCACCATAGGCGACGCTTTGAGAATTTTTACAGGTTACCAGTTTAGCATTACAGAGGAGGTCTAGTGCTAGAATTGTTGTGCGCGCTCTAACGCACGTGGCGATACCTCACATGTGTGGTTTGAACAGCGTTTACATATGTGGGCGGGACTTACTTGCGTGTTCGCTTCCGAGCGCGAGCTGCCGGGGACAGGGGCGCTTAACATTTTTTTTTTTTACACATTTTTTTGGTCACTTTTATTCCTATTACAAGGAATGTAAACATCCCTCGTAATAGGAATCTATTGTGACAGGTCCTGTTTATGGAGAGATGCGGGGGGAGGGGTCAATAAGACCCCACATCTCTCCTCCAGGCTGGAAAGCATGAGATCAGGAAAAAAAATTCACACCAATCTCATGCCGACAGCAGCGATCGCGGCTTTGTTTACTTCCGGGAACCCGGGCGTGACGTCATAACGTTGCGTCCAGGGCCTCCGACGGTCATAGAGATTACTGGTGACCATCTGTCCCCTCTCGTCGCCTATAAGAACGACCAAGTGGCGGAACTTCCTCTATGATCATTCTTATTGCCGGCTGGAAATAATGATATGTGAATGATGCCTCTAGCTGAACCTATGATCTGTACACCTCAGTCTACGGGGCTCCCTCATGATCTGTACACCTCAGCCTAGGGGGGCTCCCTCATGATCTGTACACCTCAGCCTATGGGAGCTCCCCCATGATCTGTACACCTCAGCCTATGGGAGCTCCCCCATGATCTGTACACCTCAGCCTATGGGAGCTCCCCCATGATCTGTACACCTCAGCCTATGGGGGCTCCTCCATGATCTGTACACCTCAGCCTATGGGGGTTCCTCCATGATCTGTACACCTCAGCCTATGGGAGCTCCCTCATGATCTGTACACCTCAGCCTATGGGGGCTCCTCCATGATCTGTACCACCTCCGCCTATGGGGGCTCCTCCATGATCTGTACCACCTCCGCCTAGGGGCCTCCTCCATGATCTGTACACCTCAGCCTATGGGAGCTCCCCCATGATCTGTACACCTCAGCCTATGGGGGCTCCTCCATGATCTGTACACCTCAGCCTATGGGGGCTCCTCCATGATCTGTACACCTCAGCCTATGGGAGCTCCCCCATGATCTGTACACCTCAGCCTATGGGGGCTCCTCCATGATCTGTACCACCTCCGCCTAGGGGCCTCCTCCATGATCTGTACACCTCAGCCTATGGGGGCTCCTCCATAATCTGTACCACCTCCGCCTAGGGGGCTCCCCCATGATCTGTACACCTCAGCCTAGGGGGGCTCCCCCATGATCTGTACACCTCAGCCTATGGGGGCTCCCCCATGATCTGTACACCTCAGCCTATGGGGGCTCCTCCATGATCTGTACCACCTCAGCCTAGGGGGGCTCCTCCAGATCTGTACACCTCAGCCTAGGGGGCTCCCCCATGATCTGTACACCTCAGCCTAGGGGGGCTCCTCCAGATCTGTACACCTCAGCCTAGGGGGGCTCCTCCAGATCTGTACACCTCAGCCTAGGGGGCTCCCCCATGATCTGTACCACCTCAGCCTAGGGGGGCTCCTCCAGATCTGTACACCTCAGCCTATGGGGGCTCCTCCATAATCTGTACCACCTCAGCCTAGGGGGGCTCCTCCAGATCTGTACACCTCAGCCTAGGGGGCTCCCCCATGATCTGTACCACCTCAGCCTAGGGGGGCTCCTCCAGATCTGTACACCTCAGCCTAGGGGGCTCCCCCATGATCTGTACCACCTCAGCCTAGGGGGGCTCCTCCATGATCTGTACACCTCAGCCTAGGGTGGCCCCCATGATCTGAACACCTCAGCCTAGGGGGACCCCCTATGATCTGTACACCTCAGCCTAGGGGGGATTCTCCATGATCTGTACACCTCAGCCTAGGGGGGCTCCCCCATGATCTGTACACCTCAGCCTAGGGGGGCTCCCCCATGATCTGTACACCTCAGCCTAGGGGGGCTCCCCCATGATCTGTACAACTCAGCCTAGGGGGCTCCCCCATGATCTGTACACCTCAGCCTAGGGGGACCCCTCATGATCTGTACACCTCAGCCTAGGGGGCTCCCCCATGATCTGTACACCTCAGCCTAGGGGGCTCCCCTCATGATCTGTACACCTCCGCCTAGGGGGGGCTCCCCCATGATCTGTACACCTCAGCCTAGGGGGGGGGGGCATGATCTGTACACCTCAGCCTAGGGGGGCTCCCTCATGATCTGTACACCTCAGCCTAGGGGGCTCCCCCATGATCTGTACACCTCAGCCTAGGGGGGCTCCCCGGTGATCTGTACACCTCAGCCTAGGGGGGCTCCCCCATGATCTGTACACCTCAGCCTAGGGGGGCTCCCCCATGATCTGTACACCTCAGCCTAGGGGGGCTCCCATGATCTGTACACCTCAGCCTAGGGGGGCTCCCCCATGATCTGTACACCTCAGCCTATGGGGGCTCCCATGATCTGTACACCTCAGCCTAGAGCCCCCCGCATGATCTGTACACCTCAGCCTAGGGGGGCTCCCTCATGATCTGTACACCTCAGCCTAGGGGGGCTCCCTCATGATCTGTACACCTCAGCCTATGGGGGCTCCCCCATGATCTATACACCTCAGCCTAGGGGGGCTCCCTCATGATCTGTACACCTCAGCCTAGGGGGGCTCCCCCATGATCTGTACACCTCAGCCTAGGGGGGCTCCCCCATGATCTGTACAACTCAGCCTAGGGGGCTCCCCCATGATCTGTACACCTCAGCCTAGGGGGACCCCTCATGATCTGTACACCTCAGCCTAGGGGGCTCCCCCATGATCTGTACACCTCAGCCTAGGGGGCTCCCCTCATGATCTGTACACCTCCGCCTAGGGGGGGCTCCCCCATGATCTGTACACCTCAGCCTAGGGGGGGGGGCCATGATCTGTACACCTCAGCCTAGGGGGGCTCCCTCATGATCTGTACACCTCAGCCTAGGGGGCTCCCCCATGATCTGTACACCTCAGCCTAGGGGGGCTCCCCGGTGATCTGTACACCTCAGCCTAGGGGGGCTCCCCCATGATCTGTACACCTCAGCCTAGGGGGGCTCCCCCATGATCTGTACACCTCAGCCTAGGGGGGCTCCCATGATCTGTACACCTCAGCCTAGGGGGGCTAC
>NC_053489.1:684871744-684956744 GCF_905171775.1 Rana temporaria | reverse complement strand
CAGAGAGGGATACAGAGAGAGAGAGAGATACAGAGAGAGAGAGAGAGAGAGATACAGAGAGAGAGAGATACAGAGAGAGATACAGATAGAGAGAGAGATACAGAGAGAGATACAGAGAGAGATACAGAGAGAGATACAGATAGAGAGAGAGATACAGAGAGAGATACAGAGAGAGAGATACAGAGAGAGATACAGAGAGAGATACAGAGAGAGATACAGAGAGAGATACAGAGAGCGATACAGAGAGAGAGAGAGATACATAGAGAGAGAAAAAAAGCTATATCATGTTTGCTCCCATGGATTGGTGTTAGGAAAGAGAAATTACCTGAAGTATTTGATACAATTTTCTGATATGTTGCACCAACACAAGTGATACGGGCGGATGGGGGTCACATAGGTGTGCGGTTGCACCAGAGCTTTTTTTCTCAGAAAATAGGTGCAGGAACTCAACCACTACCCGTTCAGATTTCACAAACAGTAGAAGGGTCTTAAAGGGGCATTAAAAACCAGAATTGCATTACATACAGAGTTTAGAGTTCAGGGGGTTACAAAGCTGTCACTTGTAAACACAGAAACCAGACTTCTGTGTTTACAAGTGATTGTGGTGAGCAGGCACCAAAGGATCTGAGCCAGAGGTGGAGGAACCGAGTTGCCCCAAGTTCCCCCTGAAAAAAAGCCCTGGGTTACACCATACACAGGAATGGGATTCTCCTTATCATGCATTGCTGTGCTGCAAATCACACAGCTCTGAGGCAGGACTTCATGTTTTCACACGACTTTCATTTTTCTAAATTGCATTCATTTGGAAATGTTTGAATCCCGGATTTAAAAAATAAAATTGTGTGAAAACATTTATAAATATCCCGAGTTCAATGAGTCACAATTGTTTAGTACCTTTATAATAAGTTCTGTATTGAACTCTGGGCCAGATTCTGGTAGATCCTGCGGCGGCGTCGCCTAAGCCATTTACACTACGCCGCCCCAACTTACAGGAGCAAGTGCTGTATTCCCCAAACACTTGCTCCGTAATTTGCGGCGGCGTAGTGTAATTGGCCCGGCGTATCCCCGCGTAATTCCAAGGGGGCGGCTGGTATTTAAATTAAGCGCGCCCCCGTGCCGATCGAACTGCACATGCGCCGGGCTTAAAATTGCCCAGTGCGCATGCTTCAGCTCACAACGAAAAACGTCAATGACGCCGACGTAAAGTCGTATTCAAGAACGACTTAGGAAAACGACGTACCCGACGGGAAAAGACAACGCTGACCCGACGCCATACTTAACATGGCATACGGCGGACTGGCGTAAGGTTACCCCTCATATAGCAGGGGTAACCTTACGCTTACGCAAACGACGTAAACGACGGCTACGCGACGCAAATCCGTTCGGGAATCGGCGTATCAGGCTCATTTGCATAAACAAATGAGACCTGAACGTAAACGCCACCTAGCTGTCAGCGTTGTATTGCATTTAGGATCCGACAGTGTAAGTGATTTACACCTGTCGGATCCTAGCCTAAATCCGTCGTATCTTGTTTTGTGAATACAAAACAATGATACGCCGGCGGGAAATTCGAATTACGCCGGTGTATCAGTAGATACTCCGGCGTAACTCTTCTGAGAATCTGGCCCACTATTTTCTCTTTTATATCAGCACTGTCTGCATGAAGGTGTAATATCCTAGTTTGAACACTAGATGTCAGTGGTGTAGCACTAATTGGTTCTCAGAGAATCCTTTTCTTCACGCTACAGCTCCTGCTATACCCTATTCTCAGCACTAGATGGCAGTGTCTGCTCAGCTTTCATCATAAACGTTTTTAATGCTCTGCAATAGTTTGGTAATCTTGTAATAAGTTCTGTATTAGGCACTATTTCCTCTCTATCATTTTATCCTCGCTATACACTCACCGGCCACTTTATTAGGTACCCCTGTTCAATTGCTTGGTCACACAAATTGCTAATCAGCCAATCACATGGCAGAAACTCAATGGGCCAGATTCTCATACATTAGCGTTGCTCCTGGGCAGCGTAACGTATGTGCTGTACGCTACACCGCCGCAGGTTTACAGGTTTACAGCCTGATTCTCAGAACACTTACCTGTAAACTTGCGGCGGTGTATCGTTAATTCGCTCGGCGCAAGCCCGCCCAATTCAAATGGGGCGGGCACCATTTAAATTAGGCACGCTCCCGCGCCGAGCATACTGCGCATGCTCCGTCGGGTAAATTACCCAAAGTGCATTGCGCTAAATGACGTCGCCCCAACGTCATTTGCTTAGACGTTTACGTAAATGGCGTCCAGCGCCATTCACGGACGTCTTACGCAAACGACGTATTTTTTTTAAACTTCGACGCGGGAACGACGGCCATAGTTAACATTGGTTGCCCCTGCTAATAGCAGGGGCAACCTTACGCATCGCGTACGCTACGGAAACTACGTAAATTCTCAGCGTCGGACGCGCGTAGGTTCGGGAATCTCGCGTACTTACCTCATTTGCATAGACGACGGGGAAAACGACGATGCGACACCTAGCGGCGGGAAAAAAAATTACTTTTAAGATCTGACAGCGTAACAGCCTTACGCATGTCAGATCTAATGGGTATCTATGCGCAACTGATTCTAAGAATCAGTCGCATAGATACCCGGGGCCAGATTAGGAGTTACGATGGCGCTAATGGTGTTGCGCCGTCGTAACGCCTTTGAGAATCTGGCCCAATGCATTTAGAGACGAAGACGACTTGCTGTAGTTTCAAACCAAGCATCAGGATTCACAAAGCGCCCCGGGACTCGCGCATGCGCAGTCGGAAACCGTCAGTAAAGCCGCTTGTTTCCCTTAGTTGGAATGGGGGCGGCGGCTCCCGATCCGATGGACGGATCGGCCTCGGGGGGACCGACATCGCGGGCTCCACGGACAGGAAAGTGTCCTTATTTAAAGTCAGCAGCTTCCAGTGTTTGTAGCTGTTGACTTTAAAAAAAAAATTAGCTGCTGGAACACGGCTTTAACCACTTCAGCCCCGGAAGATTTGGCTGCTCAATGACCAGGTAATTTTTTGCGATTCGGCACTGCGTCGCTTTAACTGAAAATTGCGCGGTCGTGCGACGTGGCTCCCAAACAAAATTGGCGTCCTTTCTTTCCCACAAATAGAGATTTCTTTTGGTGGTATTTGATTACCTCTGCGGTTTTATTTTTTGCGCTATAAACAAAAAAAGAGCGACAATTTAAAAAAAAAAGCAATATTTTTTATTTTTTTGCTATAATAAATATCCCCAAAAAACATATATAAAAAAAGGTAATTTTTGTTCCTCAGTTTAGGCCGATACGTATTCTTCTACCTATTTTTGGTAATAAAAATCGCAATAAGCGCTTATTGATCGGTTTGCGCAAAAGTTTTAGCGTCTACAAAATAGGGGATAGTTTTATGGTATTTTTATTATTATAATTTTTTTACTAGTAATGGCGGTGATCTGTGATTTTTATCGGAACTGCGACATTATGGTGGACACTTTTGACACATTTTTGGGACCATTGTCATTGATACAGCGATCAGTGCTATAAAAATGCACTGATTACTGTGTAAATGTCACTTGCAGGGAAGGGGTTAACCACTAGGTGGCGCTGAAAGGGTTAAATGTGTTACCTAGTGTGTGTTCTAACTGTGGGGGGGATGGGACTCATTATAGGACAGGGATGGAGAACCTCGGCACCCCAGATGTTTTGGAACTACATTTCCCATGATGCTCTTGCAGTCTCCAGTGTAGTGGAGCATCGTGGGAAATGTAGTTCCAAAACATCTGGGGTGCCAAGGTTCTCCATCCCTGCTCTAGGAGATGAGAGATCGTTGTTCCCAGCTTGTAGGAACTCACGATCTGTCATCTCCCCTCCTCACAGAACTGGGATGTCCGTGTTCACACACACACACGCCCCTGTTCTGCCTCTCGTGCCCACCATCGCTCGTGGCCGGTGGTCATCGCAACACGAAAGAGAGCGAGATACAGAGAGAGAGAGAGATACAGAGAGAGAGAGAGATACAGAGAGAGAGATACAGAGAGAGAGAGAGATACAGAGAGAGAGATACAGAGAGAGAGAGAGATACAGAGAGAGAGAGAGAGAGAGAGATACAGAGAGAGAGAGATACAGAGAGAGAGAGAGAGAGAGAGAGAGATACAGAGAGAGAGATACAGAGAGAGAGAGAGATACAGAGAGAGAGAGATACAGAGAGGAAGATACAGAGAGAGAGAGAGAGAGAGAGAGAGAGAGAGATACAGAGAGAGAGAGAGAGATACAGAGAGAGAGAGAGAGAGAGAGAGAGAGATACAGAGAGAGAGATACAGAGAGAGAGAGAGATACAGAGAGAGAGAGATACAGAGAGGAAAATACAGAGAGAGAGAGAGAGAGAGAGAGAGATACAGAGAGAGAGAGAGATACAGAGAGAGAGAGAGAGAGAGAGAGAGATACAGAGAGAGAGATACAGAGAGAGAGAGAGATACAGAGAGAGAGAGATACAGAGAGGAAGATACAGAGAGAGAGAGAGAGAGATACAGAGAGAGAGAGAGATACAGAGAGGAAGATACAGAGAGAGAGAGATACAGAGAGAGAGAGAGAGATACAGAGAGGAAGATACAGAGAGAGAGAGAGAGAGAGAGAGAGAGATACAGAGAGAGAGAGAGATACAGAGAGGAAGATACAGAGAGAGAGAGATACAGAGAGAGAGAGAGAGATACAGAGAGGAAGATACAGAGAGAGAGGTAAAATACCACAAAATACAGAGAGGTAACAGACAGACCCGACATTAAAAAACAGCTTGAAAACTTCCAAAACACCACCTATGAGATAAGCCCACCAGGTGTGAACCAGGCAGCAAAGGACTTCCATAAAATACTACACACCATTGCAGAAACAGCCCAGCTGAGAAAAAACAACTACAAGAAACCATCCAACAAACAATCCAATAAATGGTTGGACAAAGAATGCAAAGCATTAAGGAACACCTTACGGACCGTCTCCAATAACAAACACAGAGACCCTGACAACGCTGACCTAAGGATAGCCTATAGCACCCTACAGAAAAAGTACAAACAAACCCTTAAAAAGAAAAAGCAAGACCTCATCTCCAAAAACCTGCAACAGCTGGAAGAGGCACTTCAGGAAAATTCTTTCTGGGAAACATGGAAGAATATTGGCTCAGCACCCAGGAAAAACAACCTCCACATCCAAAATGGCGACATCTGGCTCAACTACTTTAAGGACCTCTACAAAAATATTCCAGAGGAGGCTCTAACTGTAGAACAAAAAGACATCATCAAAAGACTAAATGACATGGAGGAAAAAATTAAGGACTTCCAGAACCCCCTAGATGTACCGATTACACCACAAGAAATTGGGGAGAAAATCCAAAACCTGCAAACCAAAAAATCCAGTGGGATGGATGGAATCCTGCCAGAGATGATTGGGCTCCCCAATGGTACACGCTGCAATGTGTAAACTGTTCAATCTGGTCCTGAGTGCTGGTTACTACCCTACAGTATGGAACCAAGGCCTCATAACACCCATCCATAAAAGTGGAGACCAGTATGATCCAGCCAACTACAGGGGGATATGTGTCAGCAGCACACTAGGGAAACTATTCAACAGTATCCTCAACAAACGGATCCTCAACTTCCTGACACAACACAATGTCCTCAGCAGAAGTCAGGCGGGGTTCATGCCAAACCATCGCACTACAGACCACATCTACACCCTGCACAGCCTCATCAAGAACCATGTCCACCATACAAAACATGGGAAGATATTCACCTGCTTTGTGGACTTTAAGAAGGCATTTGATTCAGTCTGGCACCCAGGCCTGTTCCTCAAACTATTGGAGAGCGGAATAGGAGGGAAAACATACGACGTCATCAAGAGCTCATACACTGAGAACAGCTGCAGCGTAAAGGTGAATGGGAAAAGAACTGAACACTTCCGGCTGGCCCGAGGAGTCAGACAGGGCTGCAGCCTAAGTCCAACCCTCTTCAACATCTACATCAATGAACTGGCGGCCGCTCTAGAATCCTCCGCAGCACCAGGACTGACTCTACATGACACCGAGGTGAAGTTCCTATTGTACGCAGATGACCTCCTACTTCTGTCACCAACAGAGAAAGGCCTACAAGACAGCCTGGAAGTTCTGGAGAATTACAGCGCCACATGGGCACTACCAATCAACTCCAGCAAAACAAAAACCATGGTGTTCCAAAAGAAAAATACAAAACAAACAAAGAGCCCTTCCTTCACAATAAACAACTGCACTGTGGATGAAACTAACAGCTACACATACCTCGGCCTAGACATTACCCAATCAGGAAGCTTCAAGCCAGCCATAGAGGCACTAAAAGACAAGGCATGCAGAGCCTACTATGCCATCAGGAGACGGCTGTACCACCTAAAACCACCCGTGAGAGTCTGGCTTAGAATATTTGATAGCGTCATCGCCCCAATTCTTCTTTATGGCAGTGAAGTTTGGGGTCCTGTCACCTACCCAGACCAATCCAAATGGGACCCCAGCCCAACAGAAATATTCCATCTGGAATTTTGCAAGCACCTCCTCCAAGTCCATCGGAGCACCTCCAACAGTGCTTGCCGGTCCGAGCTGGGCAGATTTCCCTTACTTCTCGCAGTACAGAAGAGGGCGCTATCATACTGGGACCACCTACAAAACAGCAGTCCCAACTCCTACCACCATAAAGCCTTACTGGACAGTAAGAACCAGTCCAAGCCGTGTGGCCTGCAACAACTTATCAACACCTTGTCTCCCCAAAACTCTCAACAATTCGGCCTGACAAAATCTCAAATAAAAATCATAACTTATAACTCCAAAGAGAAACATGTTGGAGAATGGAGACACGCAATAACAAACTCCAAAAAACTATTGATTTACCAGTCACTGCAGAGAGAATACAAACTGGCCCCGTACCTGGAGGTGCTACAAGACCCCAAAGAAAGACAGACAATGAGCCGTACAGACTGAGCGCCCACAGCCTGGAAATGGAATTAGGGCGGCACAGACATACCTACAAGCCCAGGGAGAGGAGACTGTGCCAGCAATGTAACCAGGGGGTCCCGGAGGATGAGGAACACTTCCTGTTACAATGTGACCAGGGGGTCCCGGAGGATGAGGAACACTTCCTGTTACAATGTGACCAGGGGGTCCCGGAGGATGAGGAACACTTCCTGCTACATTGCCCTAAGTACTCATCAGTGAGGGACACTCACTTCCAGAGACTCTCCGCTCTCTTCCCGGACTTCAATTCTACAGAAGAGAAGAGGAAACTCCAAATTCTACTGGGAGAAGAGGAGCCAATGGTGAAGATAGCTGCCCAATATGTGACAGCGTGTCACCGACTGAGAGGGACATGAGAAACCTGAGGACTTTCACAGACTTATGTCCATTCCCCTTTATATTACCCCCCCCCTCCCCTTTATATTACCCCCTCCCCCTTTTCCTTGCTTTGGCAATGCTAACATGTATTTGGTCCTGCCAATAAAGCTTATTTGAATTGAAAATTGAATTGAATTGAATTGAAAGAGATACAGAGAGAGAAAGAGAGATACAGAGAGAGAAAGAGAGATATACAGAGAGAGAGAGAGAGAGATACAGAGAGAGAAAGAGAGATATACAGAGAGAGAGAGAGAGAGATACAGAGAGAGATACAGAGAGAGAGAGAAAGAGAGAAAGAGAGAGAGAAAGAGAACGAGAGAAAGAGAGACAGAAAGAGATAGAGAGATACAGAGAGAGAAAGAGAGAGAGAGAGATACAGAGAGAGAAAGAGAGAGAGAGAGATACAGAGAGAGAAAGAGAGAGATACAGAGAGAGATACAGAGAGAGAAAGAGAGAGAGAGAGATACAGAGAGAGAAAGAGAGAGATACAGAGAGATACAGAGAGAGAGAAAGAGAGAGACACATGCCACCAAATGCAGATTGCCACAGTCACTTGCCACCAAATGCAGATTGCCACAGTCACTTGCCACATGCCACCAAATGCAGATTGCCACAGTCACTTGCCACATGATGTAGATTGCCACAGTCATTTGCCACATGCCACCAGATGCAGATTGCCACAGTCATTTGCCACATGCCACCAGATGCAGATTGCCACATGCCACCAGATGCAGATTGCCACAGTCATTTGCCACATGCCACCAGATGCAGATTGCCACAGTCATTTGCCACGTGCCACCAGATGTAGATTGCCACAGTCACTTGCCACCAGATGCAGATTGCCACAGTCACTTGCCACATGCCACCAGATGCAGATTGCCACAGTCATTTGCCACATGCCACCAGATGTAGATTGTCACAGTCACTTGCCACGTGCCACCAGATGTAGATTGCCACATGCCACCAGATGCAGATTGCCACATGCCACCAGATGTAGAATGTCACAGTCACTTGCCACATGCCACCAGATGTAGATTGTCACAGTCACTTGCCACATGCCACCAGATGTAGATTGCCACATTCACTTGCCACATGCCACCAGATGCAGATTGCCACATTCACTTGCCACGTGCCACCAGATGCAGATTGCCACAGTCACTTTCCACATGCCACCAGATGCAGATTGCCACAGTCACTTGCCACGTGCCACCAGATGTAGATTGTCACAGTCACTTGCCACATGCCACCAGATGCAGATTGCCACATTCACTTGCCACATGCCACCAGATGCAGATTGCCACATTCACTTGCCACGTGCCACCAGATGCAGATTGCCACATTCACTTGCCACGTGCCACCAGATGCAGATTGCCACAGTCACTTGCCACGTGCCACCAGATGCAGATTGCCACAGTCACTTGCCACGTGCCACCAGATGCAGATTGCCACAGTCACTTGCCACGTGCCACCAGATGCAGATTGCCACAGTCACTTGCCACATGCCATCAAATGCAGCTTGCCACATGCCACCAGATGTAGATTGCCACATTCACTTGCCACATTCCACCAGATGCAGATTGCCACCAGATGTAGATTGCCAGAGTCACTTGCCACATGCCACCAGATGCAGAATGCCACAGTCACTTGCCACATGCCACCAGATGCAGATTGCCACAGTCACTTGCCACGTGCCACCAGATGCAGATTGCCACAGTCACTTGCCACGTGCCACCAGATGCAGATTGCCACAGTCACTTGCCACATGCCACCAGATGTAGATTGCCACATTCACTTGCCACATGCCACCAGATGCAGATTGCCACAGTCACTTGCCACATGCCATCAAATGCAGCTTGCCACATGCCACCAGATGTAGATTGCCACATTCACTTGCCACATTCCACCAGATGCAGATTGCCACCAGATGTAGATTGCCAGAGTCACTTGCCACATGCCACCAGATGCAGAATGCCACAGTCACTTGCCACATGCCACCAGATGCAGATTGCCACAGTCACTTGCCACATGCCACCAGATGTAGATTGCCACAGTCACTTGCCACATGCCACCAGATGTAGATTGTCACAGTCATTTGCCACACACCACCAGATGTAGATTGCCACAGTCACTTGCCACCAGATGTAGATTGCCACAGTCACTTGCCACATGATGTAGATTGCCACAGTCATGTGCCACATGCCACCAGATGCAGATTGCCACATGCCACCAGATGCAGATTGTCACAGTCACTTGCCACATGCCACCAGATGTAGATTGCCACAGTCACTTGCCACATGATGTAGATTGCCACAGTGATTTGCCACCAGATGTAGATTGTCACAGTGATTTGCCACATGCCACCAGATGTAGATTGCCACATCCCGATTGCCACAGTCACTTGCCACATGCCACCAGATTGCCACATGCCACTGTCTCCTGCCTCCTAGATGAAAATTGTCACTAAGCACACGCGAGGCCGCGGCTTCCTGGGAAAAGGCAGCGGACTTGGCCGAAGCTGCGGCCTCGCCTAAAAAATCCTGCCCGCAGCTCGCCGTGATCCTGGGAAAAGGCTTCGGCCTGGTCTGTGGACCGCCGGTCCTATGTAAAAAAAAAAATTTGGGCAAACTCTGAATCTTTTTTTCCCTCGCAACTCCATTCAAGATTCAAATCGATTTTTTCCCCGGCCCTAACCTCAGATAGCGCACCGGTAAACAGGCTGCGGCCTGGCGGTGTGCTGCGGCCCGGGGGGTTGGAGACCCCTGCTATAATACAAAAAAGAATATATCGTATTTATCGCGGTATAGCGCGCTCCCGCGTATACCGCGCACCCCTAAAGTTGCCCCGAATCCTGTGGAAAAAAAGTTTTTTTGTAATTACATTTTTGGTGTCTTTCTCCGCGGCGTCCATCGGCGGCCTCGTCGGGTCCGGCGTCCGTCTGCGGCTTCGGGTGTCCTCTTCGTCGGGTCCGGCGTCCTTCTGCGGCGTCCTCCCCGCACGTTTCACGCGCTGAGTTTGAATACTGCGCCGACATGTACAGAGCGCAGTACACTCGTGTATTGTCGGCAATGCTCGGCTACACTCGCGCTGACGTCCAGGACGTACATCCAGGACGTGAGAGGGAGAGGAGCCGAGACTGCCCGACAATACACGAGTGTACTGTGCTCTGTACATGTCGGCGCAGTATTCAAACTCGGTGCAGGAAAGCGGGTATCGGCGTTTACCGCTCACCCACGATTTTGCCCTGATTTTCAGGGCAAAAAAGTGCGCGGTATACGCCGATAAATACGGTATGTGAAAGATGATGTTGATGTTACGCCGAGTAAATAGATACCTAACATGTCACGCTTTAAAATTGCGCACGCTCGTGGGATGGCGACAAATAGAACAGGTAATAGAAAACCCTTCCAGTGGGATGTTTAGCGGAGCAAAAAGGAAGCAAATAAGAGGCGTTCGTTGCCGGGGGTTACAGAGACTCTCGGAAAACGCGCTCCCGTGATCAGGAAATTGCAAAACTCGGCCCAGAAGAGCAGAACTTCTCTTTTTTTATTATTTATTGTTAACAACGGAAATCAGCAAAATATAAAAAGAATCACCCGAGTTTTATCACCACGTCCTCTTCTGTGGTTTCATCTTTTATTGAAAAGGAAGTACAAAGAGGATGTGGAGTTTGGCTGAAAATGTCTCTAAAATGAAGCAGATCTCCGCTGTAGATAAAATAAGAGAATATAACATAACATAATATAAAACAATACAATGTAACATAATGTAATACAATACAATGTGATACAAGGTACTATAACACAACATAACATAAAATAATACAATGCAATCGAATACAATGTAATATAATACAATACAACATACTATAACATAACACAATATAATACAGCGGAACCTCGGATTGCGAGTAACGCGGTTAACGAGCGTTTCGCAATACGAGCATTTAAAATAAAAATAATAATCCTGACTCGGTTTTGCGAGTGTTGTCTCGCAAAAACGAGCAGGATTCAAGTCACATCGGCGTGCAGTACCGCGTTTAGGGCTGGAGCCGAGTGGCGCCGACCGGCGCCGTTCGGAAATCCCCAGAAAGATTCGCAAAGACGCGGAAATACTCCGTTCCCTTGGCTTGCCGAGGTCAGCTGAGGTGTCCCTGTGCCTTTCCTGGCCGTTTCCAAGGCTCTCCGGCGCCCCCTTGCCTCTGGCCGCAGGCGGTATTGCATGCATTGAAGTCAATGCGGAACAAATTATTTTAGTTTCCATTGACTTCAATGGGGAAACCCACTTTGATATGCGAGTGCTTTGGATTACGAGCGTTCTCCTGGAACGGATTATTCTCGTAATCTGAGGTTCCACTGTATAATACAATACAATGTGATACAGTGTGATATAATATAAATATAACATAATATAATACAATGCGATGTAATTAAACACAATACAATGTGATAAAAGGTAATACATTAAAACACAACCTAACATAGTATAATACAATGCAATCTAATCGTATCTAATATAACATAATATAATACAATGCAATCTAATCTAACATAACATAATACAAAATAATATAAAATATAATATAACAATATAATATAATGCAATATAATACAGTATAATACAATACAATGTGATACAGTGTAATATAATATAAATATAACATAATATAATACAATGAGATGTAATTAAACACAATACAATGTAATACATGGTAATACATTTTTACACAACCTAACATAATATAATACAATGCAATCTAATCGAATCTAATATAACATAATACAAAATAATATAAAATATAATATAACATAACACTATAATATAATGTAATATAATATAATACAATACAATGTGATACAGTGTAATATAATATAAATATAACATAATATAATATAATGCAATGTGATACAAGATAATATAATATAACATAACATAATATAGTATAATACAATCTAATATAACATAATACAATACTATATAACATAATATAATATGATACACTATAATATAATATAATACAATGTGATGTAATATAACAGGGTTCGACGATCCCCGGGCGCCAGGTCGCAATTGCGACTAGAATTAGTGACCTAGCGCCTGGGGCGTCACAGCTGGGGTATCCTGTGTCTCGGTGCGCCCCCACCTCCCCCAGCCACACGATCGCGTCGATCGCCTTCTGCAGGCCCTTTGCTTCTTTCTGTGATCTGGCGCCATCTTGTGGTGGCCGTTGGTATGACAAGACAACCAGCAATGCTAATGGAGCTTCCCCTGTCTGTTTTCACTGCCATCTCCTTCCCTCTAATTAGAACCCCCCAAACATTATATATATTTTATATTTTAACACCCCAGAGAATAAAATGGCGGCCGTTGCAATACTTTCTGTCACACCGTATTTGCGCAGCGGTCTTACAAGCGCACTTTTTGGGGAAAAAAATACACTTTTTTCAATTACAAAATAAAACAACAGTAAAGTTAGCCCAATTTTGTTTTATATTGTGAAAGATAATGTTACGCCGAGTAAATTGATACCCAACATGACATGCTTCAAAATTTTTATATTTTGCACCTGTAAATAGACGTGGGGCGGTCGGGAACCAGTATAAATGTGCTTTGGTTGTGTCTCACAGACACACATAAACCTCAGCACACTTTCATTGCATATGATTTTGCGCACACTGAAAGTAGATAGAAAGCTAATATTTTGGGGGCCGATAATTATGACAACAACCGGAGCACTCAGAATCCGGGGCGGCTGTGCATGGGAGCCAATCAGCTTCTAACTTCAGCTTGTTCACTTAAGCTTTGACAATAAAATCTGGAAGCTGATTGGCTACCATACACTGCTGCACCAAATTTAGCAATCTCCCTAATCAACCCCTTTGACGTACTCTATAGAAGAGCTTCATTAAATTTGCCCCTCCCAGCTCAAATCCCCCCCTCCAAATGCCCCCAGTATACCCCCTCCCCAAAAACAAATATTCTTCCCAGAAGGCACACCTAAAGAACCTAGAAGGGACCCCTGAATACCCCAGAAGGCACCCCTCAATAACCCAGAAGGCACCTCCAAAGAAAGTAAAAGACACCCCTGAAGAACCCAAAAGGCAACCCCCAAAGAATCCAGAAGGCACCCCTTGAGGAACACAGAAGGCACACCTAAAGAACTCAGAAGGCACTCCTGAAGAACCTAAAATAAATCCCTGAAGAACCCAAAAGGCATCCCAGAAGAACCCAAAATAAATCCCAGAAGAACCCAGAAGGGACCCCAGAAGAACCCAGAAGGGACCCCTGAAGAACCCAGAAGGCACCCCTGAAAAACCTAAAAGGCACTCCTGAGTAACCTAAAAGGCACCCTTTAAGATCCCAAAAGCACCCCTGAAGAACCCAGAAGGCTTCCTCCGAATAACCCTGAAGGCAGCCCCAAAGACCCAAAAGGCACCTCATGAAGAACCCAAAAAACAAAAGAACAAAAGCTGGACAGCCGCACTCCAAAATTTTCTTTAAAAGAGATGTCTTTATTTTCAACTGTGCATACAGTCACTGCAAGCCCACAAAAATCAGTATGGCCAACGTTTCGCACTGGCGTCAGTGCTTAGTCATGGCTCATGAAGAACCCAAATGGAACCCCTAAGGGACCCAGATAGCAAACCTAAGGAACCCAGAAGGCCCCCCAAAAAACCCAGAGGGCACCCCTGAAGAACCCAGAAGGCATCCCAGAAGAACCCAGAAGGGACCCCTGAACAACCTAAAAGGCACTCCAGTCCTGAGGAACCTAAAAGGCACCCTTTAAGATCCCAAAAGCACCCCTGAAAAACCCAGAAGGCATCCCCCGAATAACCCTGAAGGCAGCCCCAAAGACCCAAAAGGCACCTCATGAAGAACCCAAATGGAACCCCTAAGGGACCCAGATAGCAAACCTAAGGAACCCAGAAGACCCCCCAAAAACCCAGAGGGCACCCCTAAAGAACCCAGAAGGCACCCCCGAAAAACCTAAAGGGCACCCCACACTGAAAGTAGATAGAAAGCTAATACTTTGGGGCCGATATATGACAACCGGATTTCAGAATCCGGGGGTGGCTGTGCATGGTAGCCAATCAGCTTCTAATTTCAGCTTGTTCACTTAAGCTTTGACAATAAAACCTGAAAGCTGATTGGCTACCATACACTGCTGCACCAAATTTAGCAATCTCCCTAATCAACCCCTTTGACGTACTCTATAGAAGAACTTCATTAAAATAGTCAGTGCACATTGGCCCCTCCCAGCACAAATCTCCCCCCACCAAATCCCCCCAGCACTGCGTCCCGCTATGCTGGAAATTCCTGCACCCACCGACATTAGCCATGTGGCTGAAGAAAGTGGATGAGATTAGCTGGTTGGAAGATCTAGTTTTGTCCAAGCAGGATAGACACGAGCTATACTCCCAAACGTGGCAACTGTGGACAATATTCAAGTACTCAGAGGAGGGCCAGGCCCTCAGAGGTGAACAACCGGTCCCCCAGTCGGATTGAACACTCCTCATTCGCCCCCAGAGCTCCCCGGATTTGTCTGAGGGGTACATTACGGGAAACACTGTCAATCGGCGGTGGATGTCCATGGTCGCAAGCCCCCCCCCCCCCACTCACCACCTCATTCCCTCCCTCACTCTACCCTCTTACCCCCCCCCCTCTTTTCTACCTGCCGGACTGCTCACCGAGCAGATCCCGCAATCTTTCCTTCGTTTCCTTGACTCATTTCGCTCCTAGAAAACAGGAAAAAGTGGGAGGCTGAGCCACGGTTCCACGATATGATGTTGTAGAAAGTGCCACATGAATATTGTTGAGATATATATTCATATTCTGTTGTTATTGTTATGTGCGCCTGTTGGCACCAACTGATGTACTGTTTTTATTGTGGTCCATATGGACCGGCCTCATGTGGTATATAAATAAAAAAAAATAAAAAATAAATCCCCCCCAGCACACCCCCCTCCCCAAAAACAAATATTCTTCCCAGAAAGCACACCTAAAGAACCCAGAAGGCACCCCCAAAGAATGCAGAAGGCACCCCTGAAGAACCCAAAAGGCAACCCCTGAAGAACCCAGAGGGCACCCCCAAAGAATCCAGAAGGCACCCCTGAAGAACCCAAAAGAAACCCCTTGAGGAACCCAGAAGGCACACCTAAAGAACCCAGAAGGCACCCCTGAATAACCCAAAAGAAACCCCTTGAGGAACCCAGAAGGCACACCTAAAGAACCCAGAAGGCACTCCGAAAGAACCCAGAAGGCACTCCGAAAGAACTCAGAAGGCACTCCGAAAGACCTCAGAAGGCACACCTAAATAACTCAGAAGGCACTCCTAAAGAACTCAGAAGGCACTCCGAAAGAACTCAGAAGGCACTCCTAAAGAACCCAGAAGGCACTCCTAAAGAACCCAGAAGGCACTCCTAAAGAACCCAGAAGGCACTCCTAAAGAACCCAGAAGGCACTCCTAAAGAACCCAGAAGGCACTACTAAAGAACCCAGAAGGCACTCCTAAAGAACTCAGAAGGCACTCCTAAAGAACCCAGAAGGCACTACTAAAGAACCCAGAAGGCACTCCTAAAGAACTCAGAAGGCACTCCTAAAGAACCCAGAAGGCACTACTAAAGAACCCAGAAGGCACTCCTAAAGAACTCAGAAGGCACTACTAAAGAACCCAGAAGGCACTACTAAAGAACCCAGAAGGCACTACTAAAGAACCCAGAAGGCACTACTAAAGAACCCAGAAGGCACTACTAAAGAACCCAGAAGGCACTCCTAAAGAACTCAGAAGGCACTCCTAAAGAACCCAGAAGGCACTCCTAAAGAACCCAGAAGGCACTCCTAAAGAACCCAGAAGGCACTCCTAAAGAACCCAGAAGGCACTCCTAAAGAACCCAGAAGGCACTCCTAAAGAACCCAAAAGAAACCCCTTGAGGAACCCAGAAGGCACTCCTAAAGAACCCAAAATACATCCCTGAAGAACCCAAAAATGACCAGGGATATACAATGCAATACTGAAATATAATCACACACATAGGTTGGACTTGATGGACTTTTTCAACCTCACCTCCTATGTAATCCCAGCAGAACCTAAAAGGCACCCTGGTTGAAAAAAGTTGTATGATAATAATAAAATAATAAATAATAAAATGATTAACAATGAATATAATATTAATAGTGATATTAATGATGATAATGACAATAATAATAATGACAATGGTAACCATAATAAAATAATAATAATAATAAAATTAATAAGAACAAAAAATGATGATGAAGGTAATAATAATAATAAAATATACTACTACTACTACTACTACTACTAATAATAATAATAATAATAATAATAATAATAATGATAATAATAAATATAATAACAACAGCAGCAATAATAATAATAATAATAATAATAATGATAATAATAATAATGATGATAATAGTAATAATAATGATAATAATAATAACGATGATAAATATAATAATAAAAATAAAAATAATAAGATTCAAAATATTAATAAAAATATTATAATAATTATGGTAATAGTAATGATAATAACAAGGCTTTTTTTAGACTTGTGGGGACCGGTGGGAGGGCAGCAAAAATGCACAGCTGAGCTGCGTTTTTGCTGCCTGCTAACCGCCCCTTTAAAGTGCAATATAATAATAATATTGATAATAATAATCAAAAATATAATAATAATAGTAATAATGACAATGATAAACTAATAATAATATTAATAAGAAAAATAATGATGATAAAGATAATAATAATAAAATATATTAATAATAATAACAATAATAATAATAATAATAATAATAATAATAATAATAATAATAATAAACAACAGCAATAAATATAAATATAGTGATGATGATAATAATAATAATAATAATAATAATAATAATAATAATAATAATGAAAATATAATAATAATGATGATAATAATGACAATGATAATTATAATGATGATAAAAATAATAATATAAATAAAAATAATGATGAAAATAATAAGATTAAAAATATTACTAAAAATAAATAAATTAATAATAGTAATATTATTGACAATGATAACCATGATAAAATAATAATAATAATAATAATATTAATGAGAACAATAATGATGATGAAGATAATAATAAAATATATTATGAATAATAATAATAATAACATCAACAATAATATTAACAATAAATATAATAATAACAGCAATGAATATAAATATAGTGATAATAATAATAATGATGATGATGATAATAATGACAATGATAATAATAATAAAATTAATAATAATGACAAATATAATAATAATAGTAATTATAATGACAACCATGACAAAATAATAATAATATTAATAAGAACAATAATAATGATGAAGATAATAATAATAAAAAATAATGATAATAATAACTATAATAACAACAGTAATAATGATAAATATAGTGATAATAATATTAATGAAAATGTAAGCTCTTCTGAGCAGGGCCCTCTGAATCCTCTTGTATTTTATTGTATTATAACTGTATTGTCTCCCTTTTAAATTGTAAAGCGCTGCGTAAACTGTTGGCGCTATAAAAATCCCGAATAATAAAAATAATCATAACCATGATAAATAATAATAATATTAATAAGAACCATAATGATGAAGAAGATAATAATGATATTAATAATATATATATATATATATATATATATATATATATATATATATATATATATATATATATATATATATATATATAAAATAACAGCAATAATGATAAATATAGTGATAATAATAAAGATAATAATAATAAAAACAAATATAATAATAGTAATAATAGTGACAATGATAATAATAAAATGAATAATAATGATAAATATAATAGTAATAATAATGACAATATTAAGCATGATAAAAAAATAATAATAATAATAATAACAATAATATTAGTAATAAATATAATAACAACAGCAATAAATATAAATATAGTGATGATGATGATAATAATAATATGAATGATAATAATAATAATAACATTTATAATAATGATAAATATAATAATAATAGAAATATTAATGACAATGATAACCATGATAAAATAATAATAATAATATTAATAAGAACAATAATAATGACGAAGATAATAATAATAATAATAATAATAATAACTCTAATAACAACAGCAGAAGTGATAAATATAGTGATAATAATATCAATGAAAATATAATAATAATAATGATGATAGAAATATAATAATATTGATGCTATAATAATAATAATAATAATAATAATAATAATGATAGAAATATAATAATAATAATAATAACAATAATAATGATAATAATATAAATAAATAACAATGATGAGGCAAATAAAAAGGTTACAAATAATAATAACAATAATGATAATAATAACAGTATAACAATAAAGTCAATTTTAATAAGTCTGATAATAATGATAATAATAATAAATGAGTGCTGTACGGACAATGCACGATAATAAAGTAGACGACACGGAACGCCCACACATCACTGTCCGTACAATGTACAGAGCACTCTCCTCCAATGAGAACGCCGATCCTCCGTCACATGACCCGCCCTGGGAAGCCTCCGTACAGTGGAGAGGAAAGAAGGGGCGGTGTTACAGTAGGCGGGAAGGGAGAGGCGTGGCCCTCATATGTTATTTTGTACGGGAAGGGCGGGGTTTGGTGTCAGTGATTTGTGTATCATTTATTCTTGCAGCGTGAGGGGGCGGAGTAGAGGGAGGAGCCTCTCGCTCCGTATTCCGCACATGCGCAGTGTGGCTGTGTCGGTGGATAGGCGTGGGTAGAAGTCTCCTCCTCCTGTCCCTCCCCAGGCTCCTCCCCCCAGTCTCGGCCTCGGTCGGGGTGTCGGACGCCAGAGCTGTCAGTGCGGAGATATCGGAGGAGATCGGACAGTCCGTGTACAGGGAGGAGGAGATCGGCTCTCGGTGGATGAGGAGGTCCTCTCAGTGTCTCCACAGGTGGAGGATTTGGGGTACAGATTCAGCCATTGGTCAGTATAGTGGCCCCTGGGGGTCCATATTGGGTGCAGAAGACAGTCAGGGACTCCATTAGGTTTTTGGGGGTCAGTATAGTGGTTTGTGGGTCCCCGGAGGTCCATATTTGGTGCAGGGTCCAATTGGGGCCAGGTTTAAGTATTGGGGGCCCTTGGAAGGTCTATATTGGGTGCTGGGGGTCCTTGGAAGGTCCGTTTTAGGTGTTTAGGGGCCCTTAGGGGGTGTATATTGGGTGCTTGAGCCCTTGGAAGGTCCACATTGGGTGTTGGGGACCCCTAGGAGGTCCATATTGAGTGTGGGGGCCCTTGGAGGTCAGTTTTAGGTGTGAGGGGCCCTTGGAAGGTCCTTAGTGGGTGTTATAAGCTCCTGGAAAGTTCATATTGGGCGTTGGAAGTCTTTATTGGGTTTTGTGGGGTCCTTGAAGATCCATATTGGGTGTTGGGGGTCAGTCGGGCTCTTTGGGTGTGGGGGGGTAAGTCGGGCTCCTTGTTGGGGGTCAGTCGGGCTCCTTGTTGGGAGTAGGGGGTCAGTCGGGGGTCTTTGAGTATAGGGGGTCAGTATTGGCTGTTGGGGGTCAGTCAGGCTTTGTATTGAACTTACACAGGACAGACTGTGAAGTGCTAGGGGGCCCCCATGTCTGGCGGGGCCCGGTCCCTCAGTCCCCCCTTTGTAGACGCGGAGCAGATGTGGTGCAGTCCCCGGACGGATCCCTCCCCCGAGGAACGTTGTGGAGTGGCTCCTCCCCCCATGTGAGGACCATGTGACCAGCCCACCCCTCTCTCCTTCCTCCCCCGGGCAATGTCCGCACGTCTCTGATATGGAATTGGATGGAGATCCGGAGTCCGGGGCCCCCCATGGATGTACTCTGACCAGTCAAGGCTCCTTCCGCCTGCGGCCCTCCTCCTACCGGGCCCTCCGCAGCGCCGTCTCCAACTTGGCCCGCATCGACGACTTCTACTGCGAGAGGATCGGGACCGGCTTCTTCTCCGAGGTCTACAAGGTAGGACAACGATTGGACCGTGCTGTGTGTGCGCTGTACTGACGGGTAGCCGGGGGTCCTTGGAACCTACCACAATGTCCCGGGGGGCCCCCAGCGACTCCTGCAATGCATTGGGGCGACCTCCAGAGCCTCCCACAAACCACTGGTCCCCCTAGGGCCTATAAAAGTGAAGTGGGGCCCCCTTCCATGGTATGACCCCTAGAGCCTCCTGTGGTGCAGTAGGGTCCACCAGGGCTTTGTACAATGCCCTAGGGGCCCCAGAATTATTATGAAGAAAATGCTTATAAACGCAGTCTTACCCATGGGCCTCAATGCATATGACTCAAGTCTCCTGCCATGCACTGAGGCCCCCAGAGTCTCAACCAATGTCCTAAGGGCCCCCAGCGCTATCTGACACCCCCCCCGAGCCTTACACAATACCCAGGGGGCACCAAAGACTCCTGCAGTGTACCTTGGCCCCCAGAGCCTTGTCCAATGTTGTAGGGCCCCAGAGCCATATGGCGCCACCCAAGAGCCTTACACAATACCCAGGGGGCCCCAAAGACTCTTACAATGTACCTCGGGTCCTAGAGTGCCTGGCACAATGTAATGGGGCCTCCAGACTCTTGGCTAGTGCAGTGGGGCCCTAGAGAGCCTTGCATGATGTGATGGGGCCCCCAGAGTCTCCTGCAATGCTCTGGCCCATTGACTTGTATGGAATGGCGGTGGGCGGAGTCACAGGGTTGTATTGATACTTTTCCTATACATTGTATCTGATGGATCCTCTGTGTATCTCTATGGGGGGGGGGCAGTGTGAGGTTTGATAGGACGGCTGTATGGGGGGCGGGGACAGTGTGATGGTGTTCCTTGTCCTGTCCCGCCCACTACAACTCTCATCATCAATAATTCACATCTCCCATATCCACACATCACCTGCGGGCCATTTATCATACCTGCCTGTATCGCGGGGGTCACCGATATTACTGGGGTCACTACCTGGGAGGGGTCTCTTGTACTACTGGGGTCCTCAGAGAGGTTAACTGTACTATGAGGTACCCTCCTGGGGGGGGTCACTTGTACTATGGGGGTCACCACCTAGTAGAGAATCACCGATTTATTACTGGGGTCGCTACTTGGGAGGGGTCGCCTGTACTACTGGGGTCACCGTCTGGGAGGGGGATCACCTGTACTAATGAGGTCATCACCTGGGAGGGGGATCACCTGTACTAATGGGGTCATCACCTGGGAGGGGGATCACCTGTACTAATGGGGTCATCACCTGGGAGGGGGATCACCTGTACTAATGGGGTCATCACCTGGGAGGGGATCACCTGTACTACTGGGGTCACCGTCTGGGAGGGGGATCACCTGTACTAATGGGGTCATCACCTGGGAGGGGATCACCTGTACTACTGGGGTCACCGTCTGGGAGGGGGATCACAGGTACTAATGGGGTCATCGTCTGGGAGGGGGATCACCTGTACTAATGGGGTCATCACCTGGGAGGGGGATCACCTGTACTAATGGGGTCATCACCTGGGAGGGGGATCACCTGTACTAATGGGGTCATCACCTAGGAGGGGATCACCTGTACTACTGGGGTCACCGTCTGGGAGGGGGATCACCTGTACTACTGGGGTCACCGTCTGGGAGGGGGATCACCTGTACTAATGGGGTCATCACCTGGGAGGGGATCACCTGTACTACTGGGGTCATCACCTGGGAGGGGATCACCTGTACTACTGGGGTCACCGTCTGGGAGGGGGATCACAGGTACTAATGGGGTCATCGTCTGGGAGGGGGATCACCTGTACTAATGGGGTCATCGTCTGGGAGGGGGATCACCTGTACTAATGGGGTCATCGTCTGGGAGGGGGATCACCTGTACTAATGGGGTCATCGTCTGGGAGGGGGATCACCTGTACTACTGGGGTCACCACCTGGTAGGGGATCACCTGTACTACTGGGGTCACCGTCTGGGAGGGGATCACCTGTACTACTGGGGTCATCACCTGGGAGGGGATCACCTGTACTACTGGGGTCACCGTCTGGGAGGGGATCACCTGTACTACTGGGGTCATCACCTGGGAGGGGATCACCTGTACTACTGGGGTCACCGTCTGGGAGGGGATCACCTGTACTACTGGGGTCACCGTCTGGGAGGGGATCACCTGTTCTACGGAATTACTGCCTGATTTGAAGTCACCTGTACTATGGGGGTCACTGTCTGGGAGGGGGTCCCTTGCACTGAGGAGGCCACTGTCTGGCAGGAGGTTACTTGTACTCTGGGGGTCAGTGTCTGGCAGGAGGTCACCTGTACTATGTGGGGGTCAGTGTCTGGTAGGAGGTCACCTGTACTATGTGGGGGTCAGTGTCTGGTAGGAGGTCACCTGTACTATATGGGGGGGGGGGGGCAGTGTCTGGTAGGAGGTCACCTGTATTATGTGGGGGGTCAGTGTCTGGTAGGAGGTCACCTGTACTATGTGGGGGGTCAGTGTCTGGTAGGAGGTCACCTGTACTATGTGGTGGTCCAGTGTCTGGTAGGAGGTCACCTGTACTATGTGGGGGGGTCAGTGTCTGGTAGGAGGTCACCACCTGGGAGGGGTCACCACATACTGTCCTATAAAGCCGGACTATAAACTGTCATCTCATTTTACTAGACTCTCCGGCATCTGGCACACACCCAGCAATCACCTCTATGATTCCTCTTATCATTTACATTTTATGGCCGGGATGTCACCCAACAAAACCTTTTATTACTATGGAATGAGGTCATCCCAACTCTACATCTCCATATACATTACACAACATCCCTCTGTATCTCCAATCCCTCCAGAGCTCTGATCCCTCCCAATCCCGTTTGGATCTGATCTGATTGTACGGACATGGGTGAGAAGATCCCTCCGTACGTTTCGTCTGGGTCTGCACCTCTCATCACACTGAAGGGTGGTGCTCAATCTCCTCCCCATCTGTGCTCATTGACAGGTTCTCTTCACCTCCATTGAGGACTGTCTGGTGGTACGATACCGGGAGGGGGGGGGGGGGGTTGGGTGTGAGAGTCATGTCATGTGACGTGAAGTGTGTGCTCTGCAGATCAGTGCTGGAAATAACGGTTATTCTAATCTGATAATCTTATTAAAGCTTCTGAGCAAGTCTCATGATGGCTAAAGAGTTTCCTGTGAATGGGGGAGGGGGGAGTCTGGTGATATCCATCTCTTTTATTAACCAATATTTGTAGAGTTCCTCCACAGACCTGGATCTTCTTCTCCTTCTCCTCCTCCTTCTCCTCCTCCTTCTCCTCCTCCTTCTCCTTCTCCTTCTCCTTCTCCTTCTCCTCCTTCTCCTTCTCCTCCTTCTCCTTCTTCTCCTCCTTCTCCTCCTTCTCCTTCTTCTCCTCCTTCTTCTCCTCCTCCTCCTCCTCCTTCTCCTCCTCCTCCTTCTCCTTCTCCTTCTCCTTCTCCTTCGCCTCCTTCTCCTTCTTCGCCTCCTTCGCCTCCTTCTCCTTCTTCGCCTCCTTCTCCGCCTCCTTCTCCTTCTTCGCCTCCTTCTCCGCCTCCTTCTCCTTCTTCTCCTTCTCCTTCTTCTCCTTCTCCTCCTCCTCCTTCTCCTCTCTGTTTATTCTCCTTCTCCTCTCTGTTTATTCTCATTCTCCTCTCTGTTTATTCTCATTCTCCTCTCTGTTTATTCTCATTCTCCTCTCTGTTTATTCTCATTCTCCTTCTTCTCCTTCTCCTTCTTCTCCTTCTTCTTCTCCTCTCTGTTTATTCTCCTTCTCAACCTAAAGTAGAACTCTTCATTTATAAATGTATCCATAGCTGACCTTTTCGGTGCAATCCAGTATTTTCTGTTGCGACGTCCTGGCGATCGTTCGTTCGGCGGTGGAGTGGGATCGCAGATTGCTACAAACTTAGATCGGCACCCCAAAGTGCGGGACTTTAGATGCTGACAGACCTGCAGCCATTAGAGGGGGATTACTGGCACTAGGATTGTCAGGAGGTGATGGTGGTACTCTAGATGGACAGAGGACTCTAGCATTACTATAACAGTCGGAGGGTGACATCGGCACTTGGCGGGTCAGACAGAGACGGCGTTGGGATGACAAAGGTGTCACTGATGGCTGGTGGGTGTCGGTAGTCAATAGTGACACTTGGAAGGTCAGATGGCAACAGTCAGAGGGCATGAGATGGTTGGTGGACGATGGTGACGCTCTGATGGTTGGTGGACGATGGTGACGCTCTGATGGTTGGTGGACGATGGTGACGCTCTGATGGTTGGTGGACGATGGTGACGCTCTGATGGTTGGGGGACGATGGTGACGCTCTGATGGTTGCTAGGGTGACGGCGGACGCTCTAATGGTTGCTAGGGTGACGGTGGACGCTCTGATGGTTGCTAGGGTGACGGTGGACACTCTGATGGTCAAAGAGCCGTGGCAACGCTCTTAGCCAGGTGATCAGAAGAGCTGGTCAAGGCTGATGTTCTCAAGGGTTGCGTATGGTGCTCATGGAGGCCCATCATTTACCAGTTGATGTAAAAATAGCTCTAGCAATCTTTTTTAGTTGGTAGGTTTTTAAAGGACTTCACATCTTGGTACAGTTGTAACTTTAAACCTCCCCCAAAACTTGTCGGAAATTTCGAGCGTATGTTCACAATACGCACAAAATTCCACGCATGCTTGGAATCGAGCAGAAGAGCCACACTGGCTATTGAACTTCATTTTTCTCGGCTCGTCTTACGTCGGTGCGTTCTTGTCGTTCGGAATTTCCGACAACATTTGTGTGGCAGTGTGTATGCAAAACAAATTTGAGCCAACATTCCGTAGGGGGAAAAAAATGTCCGATCGTCTGCACGCGGCCTTAGACTAAAAAGGAACGCTCGTGTTCTAGGCGTTTCCGGTGATGGCCAATGTTGGAGGACAGTGCGCACACACCTGGCCAGTCTCTGCCGTCTGTGAGGCTCTGGGAATAAGATGCCTGTGTCTAGTCTGGGTCAGTGAGACCTAGTCCAGTCAGTGTAATCTGGCCTCGCTGACTCGGTGTGACAGCTGCCGCGTACAATTGCCCCCTACCTAGGACCAGTGGTGTATTTAGGTTTTCTGCTGCCCTAGGCCTGACTAAACTTATGCACCCCCCTAATTTAATTCCTGTTTTAAGACCCACCCTATCATCATCTGTAAACCACCTCCTTCTGTCCTCCTTCTGTCCTCCTCCTGTCCTCCTTCTGTCCTCCTCCTTCTGTCCTCCTCCTCCTGTCCTCCTTCTGTCCTCCTCCTCCTGTCCTCCTCCTGTCCTCCTTCTGTCCTCCTCCTCCTGTCATCGCTGTGCCCTCCAACGCAGCCGCTGTGCCCCATCAAATAATGCCGCCACTGTGCCCATCAAAAGTAAACATTTTACCTGCTGTCTTGGCCTGGGGGTTTCCCTCGTGCTTCCTCCCTCCTCCCTCCTCCCTCCTTCCTCTTCCCTCCTTCCTCTTCCTCTTCCTCCTCCTCCCACAGCCGTGCAGGGGTGGGTAGGCGGAGCTTAGGGCTCCGCCAATTGCCTGCCGCTTATGGGGGCGTGTCGCCCACCGCCCTTTCCTCGGCCAGGCACGCCCATTCACACCATACTTTACTTGCAAGCCCCGACGCCGCTACAGCAAGCCGGTGATCTGCCGTGCTGGTTCCAGCTATCGTGGAAGTTCCAGTGCATGCGCAATCTGATGTGCTGAGATGGTTCCCGCTAACGGGAAAGTTCCTTCAAGGACTGCGCAGGTGCAAACTTGCTGACGGAAATTTCCGAACCTCGGCCGGCATCCAGGGTAACATGGATTTCGAGGTAAGTGGCCAGTCGGCCTCGCTTCGCTCGGACGGCTCGCTCGGCATCCTGGCTCTTTTTTTTTTTTTTTTTTTTTTTTTTTTTTTTTTTTTTTTTTTTTTTAACATCCTCCAATCCACGGGGATGTTAAAGAATGAGCCTGGATGCCGGGCGAGGTTCGGAGATTTCCGTCGGCAAGTTTGCGCCTGCGCAGTCATTGAAGGAACTTCCCCGTTAGGGGAACATTAAGGACAAGTCACCGGCCGCTGTGGGCTGCATGTGTGCGTGAGGCGGGAGACGGGAATCGTGAAGACGGGTCGGGGGGCTTTCTCTCAGGTGGGGGCGGCCCCCCGCAAAGTGCCACCCTAGGCCTAGGCCTAAATACATCTCTGCCTAAGGCTGCATTCACACCTGAGCGACAAAACGCCGGACGCTTCTGCCGCTAGAGGGGAGAATTCCCATTGCTGTCTATGGAGATGGTTCACATCTCATAGACGCCGAACGCCTGTCGCCTGAAAAAAAGTCCCGGACCCTTTTTTTCAGGCGACATAGGCGTTTTCCCATTGACAGCAATGGGAAGACTTTTGAAAAAAAATTGAAAGTTTCACACCCGCGGCAATATACGCCGCTACCGCCGAACGCGGCTGTCGCTCAGGTGTGAATGGAGTCTAAGACTGGAGCCTGGAAAGAGCTCCTCCAGTACATCCCTATGGTATAGGTTCCACATTGCCAGTGACAGGTGAACTCCCATCTGTCGATTTTGTAATCTCCCTGAATTGAACGTCATCTGTTATTTCTGGGAAGAGGAACGTTCCCGGAGGCCGTTGTGTGTAGTAAATGTGACTAATAAATTCGCTATTCCAAAAAAGTGCAGGTAATTTATGCAGCGCTACATATAGTAAAGTGAAATGTGGAAACACTAAACAATATACACCCAATTGGGTGTGATAGTGAAACAAATTATAATCAGTCCACACGTGAAATGATAATCAAGTCACACAAAAAATCCAATGCAATAAAAGTGTCCATCATAAGTGGATGTACATAACACAGTAGAGATGTTCATGGGATTAAATGGACCATTCCAGCGACATATCTTCAAGCCAAAAGTATGGATAAAATACGCTTACCAGAACTGTTGGACCCGATGCCGCATGCTCGAGCGATCCGTTATCCCAACCGGATAGGGGACCAAACTGTAAGCGGAAATCCTGAAGAGTGACATCTTGGTTGACATCGCTTCACTGGTGTCAACCAGGGGAAGAAAAACAATGGGCCCAACATTCCTCAGCTGGAGGTTGATCCAGTGCTAATATCCCAACCGTATGAGTGGCTAGGACATCAATGGGAATCCACAAGACATCTCTGTTCTGGTGAATAAGACCCCTTTCAGGGGTGATGGGGACCAACTGCAGAGACTCAAAAGAGCTTTCATCCACAAAACATGAAATAAAAAATAGGGGCAGGTCAAAAGGGTAGGTTTTAATTAATAAAAACCGACATACAGGATAAAAGTGATAACAGTTCAATAAATAAAAAAAGAGGAGGCAATATGGGGAGCATTGTACCTGGCCTGACGTGTTTCGTTCCAAATAGGACTTGTACTGGGGCATCAGATGCCCCAGTACAAGTCCTATTTGGAACGAAACTCGTCGGGACAGGTACACCACTCCCCATATTGCATGGCCTTTTTTTGAGTCTCTCCAGTTGGTCCCTATCACCCTTGAAAGGGGTCTTATTCACCAGAACCGAGATGTCTTGTGGATTTCCATTGATGTCCTAGCCACTCATATGGTTGGGATATTCACACTGGATCAACCTTCAGCTGAAGAATATTGGGCCCATTGTTTTTTTTTCCCCCTGGTTGACACCATCCGGATACCAGTGAGGCGTACTCTACACTCTTCAGGATTTCTGCCTTACAGTTTGGTCCACTAGCCGGTTGGGATACCGCATGCTCGATCGATCTGTTATCGGGTCCAATAGTTCTGGTAAGCGTATTTTATCCATACCTTTTGGGTTTGAAGAATTTTCACTGGAATGGTCCATTTAATCCCATGAACATCTCTACTGTGTTATGTACATCCAATTATCATGGACACTTTTATTACATTGTGTTTTTTTTTTTTTTTTTTTTTTTTTGACTTGATTATCATTTCACGTGTGGACTGATTGTAATTTGTTTCACTATCACATCTGAGCAGCCAGTCAGTGCTCTGCCTGTAGTCACTTGACCGGCCAGTCTTTGCATTGCTTGTAGTCATCGTCTGAACGGCCAGTCTTTGCGTTGCTTGTAGTCATCGTCTGAACGGCCAGTCTTTGCGTTGCTTGTAGTCATCGTCTGAACGGCCAGTCTTTGCGTTGCTTGTAGTCATCGTCTGAGCGGCCAGTCTTTGCGTTGCTTGTAGTCGCCTGAGCGGCCAGTCTTTGCGTTGCTTGTAGTCGCCTGAGCGGCCAGTCTTTGCGTTGCTTGTAGTCGTCTGAGCGGCCAGTCTTTGCGTTGCTTGTAGTAGTCGTCTGAGCGGCCAGTCTTTGCGTTGCTTGTAGTAGTCGTCTGAGCGGCCAGTCTTTGCGTTGCTTGTAGTCGTCTGAGCGGCCAGCCTTTGCGTTGCTTGTAGTAGTCGTCTGAGCGGCCAGTCTTTGCGTTGCTTGTAGTCGTCTGAGCGGCCAGCCTTTGCGTTGCTTGTAGTCGTCTGAGCGGCCAGTCTTTGCGTTGCTTGTAGTCGTCTGAGCGGCCAGCCTTTGCGTTGCTTGTAGTCATCTGAGCGGCCAGTCTTTGCGTTGCTTGTAGTCGTCGTCTGACCGGCCAGCCTTTGCGTTGCTTGTAGTCGTCGTCTGACCGGCCAATCTTTGCGTTGCTTGTAGTCGTCGTCTGACCGGCCAGTCTTTGCGTTGCTTGTAGTCGTCTGAGCGGCCAGTCTTTGCGTTGCTTGTAGTCGTCTGAGCGGCCAGCCTTTGCGTTGCTTGTAGTCGTCTGAGCGGCCAGCCTTTGCGTTGCTTGTAGTCGTCTGACCGGCCAGTCTTTGCGTTGCTTGTAGTCGTCGTCTGAGCGGCCAGTCTTTGCGTTGCTTGTAGTCATTGGAACCTTTATGAGTAAAGTGCGATTTCTTTTTATAGGTCCAGTCGGTACTTTTTAAAATGATAATTCTATGAAGATGGGGTTTCTTTTTATAATATTAATGAAGACTAAGCAGAAGTTGTGTCTGAGAATAGCGAGCAGTACTGTAGATGTGTGAGTACGTGTGTCTGTGGTCACCGCTCCCCATCCCCGCAGTGATATTTCTCTGGTTTTCGTCTCCCTTTAGCTGACAGTCAGAGGAACTGAAAGTTTTTAATGCAGCAGCTGACAGCCGCAGATGACTTTCAGGTCCTGGAGGGGGAGGATTCACATGTAGGACGAAAAATAAACCTGGACTTGTGCTTCGCATCTTTGTCATGTTGGAAAGTCCAAGTGCGTCACATGCACCGCTTTCGGGCTGATGAATACAAATTCCCCCCAATATTTCCTGATAATAAGTTGAATTCATCTTTTCAATTACATTTTGATGAAATTCCCTGTGTCGGTGTAGCTCACAAACCCATTGACAGCAAATATCCACCTCCTAATCTTCATGGTATGGATGATGTAATCTCTTCATAGGATTTACCGACTCCTTCCCTCCAAACCTAACGTTTATGGGTGATCAGTTTCCAGTTTTGGTCTCATTACTCCAAAAGATTTTATTTCCGTTTTTTAATGCTTCTCCAGGCCCTGTAGGCTCTCTTTTTGGTTGTCTTGTAGGACTTCGGTTTTTAAAATCTCCCCGAAGAGGCTCAATGATGATGAGGTCAGGAGATTGTGATGGCCACTCCAGAACCCTGGCCACCGAAGAAATGACTTGACCTTATGGTTCAGATTGTTGTCATGTTGGAAAGTCCCAAGTGTGACCCACCATGATCTCCATGTTTGGGGTCTGCCCATTGTGGCTCATTGAAGTTGAGGTCAGGAGAATTCTGATGGCCACTCCAGAACCCTAGCCACTGAAGAGTTGACTTAACCTGATGTTCTCGGATCATTGTCATGTTGGAAAGTCCAAGTGTGCCCCATGTGCAGCTTCCGTGCTGAAGAGTACCAATCTTTTCTTCAATGTTTTCCATTAGTATACTATATTCACCTCGCCCAGAGTTTTGACAAAATTGCCTCTGCCATTGAAGCTTGCACACCCCCAAGGGCAGCGATCTTCACTTCAAGTAGGAATAGTCTGCTTCTCTTCACCTTGGTGACTCCTCTCCACATAGAGTTTAGAATTGTGACCATAAAGTTCACAAAGGGCAATGAGCTATGGAACTCGCTACCACCGACCCCTAAGGTCATTACCCTCTCTTCTGAGCTTCAGGAAGGGTTTAAAGACCTTTTTATTTATCCAAGACTACGGATAAAAACCTGACGATAATTCTGCTTCATTCATAGTTTCCCCCAATGCTTCCCCCCCCACTCTATTCAGTTTTTCTTTGTTCTACCTCACCCTCTAATAGCTCTGTACTTTCAACCCAGGGCCCTCTACCAGTTTATCGGTCATCTTGGTTGATCCTAGGGTCAGTGGGCGCCTAGACGCGATCCTAAGGGGGTGTATTTGGCACAGTATAAATCCTATATCATTATCATCAAAGTTCAGTTTTGGTCTCATCACAAATTATTTTTGGTTCAGAAGTAGAGGTCGACCGATATGGGTTTTTCTCTGGCCCATGGCCTATTATATGATGTCAAATTTTACAGCCGATATCTTAAGCCGATTTGCACTGGCAGGTTTCACACTGAGCTGATTTGTCAGTTTCAGTTACACTATATGTAACTGAATGCAGAGAGAGACCAGCTGTCAAAATTCAGCGGCGATGTCGGGGGTGGGCGGGGCCCTGCAGCTATCAAACACCAGCCAATGATTAGGGTGCAGGGCCACACACGTAGCGGCCCGCCCAGATCCCATCCCATTGGCTGGTGTTTAATTGCTGCTGGGACCCACCCCCCGACATCACCACTTTATTCTGACAGTCTCTCTCTCTCTCTCTCTCTCTCTCCCCCCCCCCCCCCCCCCCCCCTACAGAATTTTGGCTACCAAAGAGTTGACTTGACTGTAACGGTCACCACCGTTTACGACCTTCCATCCACGACAACAGCTCATCTGACACACAGACAGACCAGCAGGCATCCCATTTTCCCAGAATCAAGACGAGACACGCAGCTCTGTACTTGTTCCAAATGGTTTCTTCTCAGCTTTTTATACAGTACAAGCATGTGGCAGTATTCAAAGGGACCATGAGATTTCCACCCCCTTAATCCCACACTAAGGCTAATTACTAAACCTTCCTTAATCAACAACAAAACACCTTCACCCACTCTGTCTCCGCATACAGCTTGACACCTCTAAGCATCAATAGGTTGTAGACAGTGTTATCACACGTAAGCAGTATTTAGTATGCATAATTAGAGTTCTGGGAGCAGACCTGGGATTAACACCTGTCCGTTACAACACCTTTACACAAGGACAATGGAATGTCTTCCAAGCCCTGATGCAATTAGCATGTCACTAGAAATGAGTCGCTATTGACTGGTTGGGCCAACATCTTGCAATCTCTCAAGATCCTGCAATATGAACTATTATTGATGTCCTATCTCATGTAATACATGAATTATGATTCACTTGCCACCCCATGCCCGAAAGGCACTGGGTGGACTCAGACCCAAGAGTTATCAGTGACGCTGACACAGGAGTATCCCCCATCCTCACAAAGTCTCTGGATGTCCCGGGTCATTCCGTTACATTGACCTTTATGGTTCCGATCGTTGGAAAGTTTGAAGCGTGCCCCCCACCATGAACTTCATGTTTGGGAACTCCTCATAGTTACTCAACGTTGTTGAGGTCAGTATATTGTGATGGTTACTTTAGAACAGGGGTGCCCAACCTTTTGAAGACCAAGGGCCACCTAATCGACTTGGTCATGGGCCACAATGAGCAGAGTGGGTGGATGGCAGCCCACTTTACTCTATAGAGCCCACTCTACTTTGTTTTGTGGATCGGATTGGGGGGGGCTAGGCGTTTGTAAATGGAAACAAGTCCATTTACATCTGCTACTCAGAGGTGAATGGAGGGTCCAATTGGGTCGGACTGACCACGTCAAAGGAGCCTTTGACATCGTTACAATCTCGCAGAGCAGAGAAACTGCGTGTTAATCAGTTTAAAAGCAGCCCAGTAACCACTGCAGAACAGATATGCCCATATATACACTGTGATTTTAGTAATAAACTTGCCTTTTAATAACAGTCTTCCATTCTATTCCATCCCAAAGCAGGAGGTCGCGGGCGACATCAGAGGGCTCCGCGGGCCACTGCTTGGGCACCCCTGCTTTAGAACCTTCACTTTTTTTTTTTTTTTTTTTCTGAATTGACTTTGCTTTCTGTTTCAACTCGTCATACTGGAAAGTCCAGTGCAAATATTCCCTTTAATATTTGCTGATAATATGCTACGCTCATCTTGCCATCAATTTTTTACTAAACTTCCTTTTTGCCGTTGTGGCTCACATAAAAACAGTGGAGATCCATCTCTATGCTTGTCCTCATGGGCCCTGGGACTCCTACGAACGCAACATTTGTGGTTGTGACTAGGGATGTGCCCGATGTTCCTTCAACTCGAACATCGGGTGTTTGCCGAATAGTAAACAATTTGCGGTGTTCGCGGCAAATTCGAAAGCCGCGAAGCGCTCTTTTAAAAGTCTATGGGAGAAATCTAAAGTGCTAATTTTTAAAGGCTAATATGCAAGTTATTGTCCTAAAAACTGTTTGGGGACCCGGGTCCTGCCCCAGGGGACATGTATCCATGCAACAAAAAGTTTTAAAAACGTTTTTTTTTTTTTTTTTGGGCGCAGTGATTTTAAAGTGGAGGTTCACCCAAAAACGAAATTTTTAACATTAGATTGAGGCTCATTTTGTCTAGGGGAATCGGGTGTTTTTTTTTTTTAAATCGAAGCTGTACTTACCGTTGTAGAGAGATCTTCTCCGCCACTTCCGGGTATGGGCTGCGGGACTGGGCGTTCCTATTTGATTGACAGGCTTCCGACGGTCGCATACATCGCGTCACGATTTTCCGGAAGTAGCCGAACGTCGGTGCGCAGGCGCCGACGTTCAGCTTCTTTCGGCTACTCGTGACGCGATGTATGCGACCGTCGGAAGCCTGTCAATCAAATAGGAACGCCCAGTCCCGCAGCCCATACGCGGAAGTGGCGGAGAAGATCTATCTCTAAAACGGTAAGTACTGCTTCGATTTAAAAAAAAACACCCGATTCCCCTAGACAAAATGAGCCTCAATCTAATGTTAAAAATTGTTTTTCGGGGGGAACTCCCGCTTTAATGCTTAAAGTGAAACAATAAAAGTGAAATATTCCTTTAAATTTCGTACCTGGGGGTGTCTATAGTATGCCTGTAAAGTAGCGCATGTTTCCCGTGTTTAGAACAGTCCCACAGCAAACTTACATTTAGAAAGGAAAAGGTAATTTAAAACTACTTGTGGCTGTTAATGAATTGTCGGCTCCCGGCAATACAGGGAAAATGCATTGGAAAAAAATGACATGGGGTCCCCCCCCCAGTCCATTACCAGGCCCTTTGGGGTCAAACCAAAATTAAATAAAAAATGCGTGGCGGTTCCCCCAAATTCCATACCAGGCCCTTCAGGTCTGGTATGGATATTAAGGGGAACCCTGTGCCAATTGTTTTTTTTGTTTAATGACGTAGGGGTTCCCCTCACAATCCATACCAGAGCCTTCAGGTCTGGTATGGATTTTAAGGGGAACCCCATGCCAAAAAAAAAATGGCGTCGGGTTCCCCCAAAAATCTATACCAGACCCTTATCCGAGCACGCAACCTGGCAAGCCGCAGGAAAAGGGGGGGGCACGAGAGAGCGTCCCCTCCTGAACTGTACCAGACCACATGCCTTCCAACATGGGGAGGATGCTTTGGGGTCTGTGTGTGTCCCCCGGCGGGCGGCTCGCTGTGTGTGTCCCCCGGCGGGCGGCTCGCTGTGTGTGTCCCCCGGCGGGCGGCTCGCTGTGTGTGTCCCCCGGCGGGCGGCTCGCTGTGTGTGTCCCCCGGCGGGCGGCTCGCTGTGTGTGTCCCCCGGCGGGCGGCTCGCTGTGTGTGTCCCCCGGCGGGCGGCTCGCTGTGTGTGTCCCCCGGCGGGCGGCTCGCTGTGTGTGTCCCCCGGCGGGCGGCTCGCTGTGTGTGTCCCCCGGCGGGCGGCTCGCTGTGTGTGTCCCCCGTCGGGCGCCTCGCTGTGTGTGTCCCCCGTCGGGCGCCTCGCTGTGTGTGTCCCCCGTCGGGCGCCTCGCTGTGTGTGTCCCCCGTCGGGCGCCTCGCTGTGTGTGTCCCCCGTCGGGCGCCTCGCTGTGTGTGTCCCCCGTCGGGCGCCTCGCTGTGTGTGTCCCCCGGCGGGCGGCTCGCTGTGTGTGTCCCCCGGCGGGCGGCTCGCTGTGTGTGTCCCCCGGCGGGCGGCTCGCTGTGTGTGTCCCCCGGCGGGCGCCTCGCTGTGTGTGTCCCCCGGCGGGCGCCTCGCTGTGTGTGTCCCCCGGCGGGCGGCTCGCTGTGTGTGTCCCCCGGCGGGCGGCTCGCTGTGTGTGTCCCCCGGCGGGCGGCTCGCTGTGTGTGTCCCCCGGCGGGCGGCTCGCTGTGTGTGTCCCCCGGCGGGCGGCTCGCTGTGTGTGTCCCCCGGCGGGCGGCTTGCTGTGTGTCCCCCCCCGGCGGGCGGCTCGCTGTGTGTGTGTGTGTCCCCCGGCGGGGGCTCGCTGTCGCAGTCTGGGGTTATGTAAATGTCTGTGAATGTGATCCGGCTGCTGGTACAATCCCCCCCAGGTCTGTGTTGACGGCGGTGGGGTGTTCCCGGGCGTCACATGTCTCTCTCGCTGACAGGCTGAGGTCATCTGTGAATAATGTTTGGTATTCCGGGCTCTCCGCCAGACTGACACACAGGGAACCCCCCCATCCCCCCCTCTCATCCTCCCCACCCCCCTTCTGAAAGGACAACGTGTTCTGTCACCAGACTCCAGTCCCTGCCAATCACAGTGTGTGTGTATATAGAGAGAGATGGAGATATACCGCACACTGCTACTGTGTGTGTATATACAGTATATAACAAAAGTAAGTACACCCCTCACATTTTTGTAAATATTTTATTCTATCTTTTAACCACTTAAGACCCGGACCTTTAGGAAGCTAAAGGAAACGGCCAGTTTTTGCGATTCGGCACTGCGTCGCTTTAACTGACAATTGCGCGGTCGTGCGACGTGGCTCCCAAACAAAATTGGCGTCCTTTTTTTTCCCCCACAAATAGAGATTTCTTTTAGTGGTATTTGATCACCTCTGCGGTTTATTTTTTATTTTTTTGCGCTATAAACAAAAAAAGAGCGACAATTTTGAAAAAAATGCAATATTTTTTTTACTTTTTGCTATAATAAATATCCCCCAAAAACATATAAATAAAAAAAATAAATAAAATGTTTTCTCAGTTTAGGCCGATACGTATTCTTCTACCTATTTTTGGTAAAATAAAATCGCAATAAGCGTTTATCGGTTGGTCTGCGCAAAATTTATAGCGTTTACAAAATAGGGGATAGTTTTGTTGCATTTTTTTTTTTTTTTTTTTTACTACTAATGGCGGCGATCAGCGTTTTTTTTCGTGACTGCGACATTATGGCGGACACATCGGACAATTTTGACACATTTTTGGGACCATTGTCATTTTCACAGCAAAAAATGCATTAAAAATGCACCGATTACTGTGAAAATGACAATTGCAGTTTGGGAGTTAACCACACGGGGCGCTGTAGGAGTTATGTGTGACCTCAAGTGTGTTTCTAACTGTAGGGGGTGTGGCTGTAGGTGTGATGTCATTGATTGTGTTTCCCTATAAAAGGGATCACACAATGGATGACGCCGCCACAGTGAAGAACGGGGAAGGTGTGTTTACACTCACCTCTCCCCGTTCTTCAGCTCCGGAGACCGATCGCGGGACTCCAGCGGCGATCGGGTCCCGCGGTCACGGAGCTTCGGCCCGGGTCGCGGGAGAGCGCCCCAAGACTGGCCACTTACAGGCACAGGTGCGAAAAAAAAAGTAAGACCCCCTTCCACTGACTACAGACCTCCCTCAGTATAAACCTCCCCCCTCAATGCAGACAACCCTACCAGCAGTACAGACACCCCCCTCAGTTACAGACCCCTCCCCTCAGTGCAGGCCTCCCTCAGTTAGACCCCCCAGCAGTGCAGACCCCTCCCCTCAGTGCAGACCCCTCCCCTCAGTGCAGACCTCCCTCAGTTACAGACCACCACCCCCCCAAGTGCAGATACCAACCCCAGTGAAGACACCCCCTCCCCATCAGTATAGACCCCCTCCCCATCAGTATAGACCCCCCTCCCCATCAGTATAGACCCCCCCCTTACAGACCTCAGAACAGCAGATACACACAGCGGTATGTGTGGGTGTGTCCCTCAAGTGCGGGCTCCTCCTCCTCCTCTGTGGATGTAAACGGAGAGGGAGGGGCACAGCCATGGCGCGAGGCACAGGGCAGTATACGGTGTTATTGGTGCCCGCTACCCACGGTTGTCACCCGAGTGCAGTCCGCACCCGCCTAGCAACGCCACTGCACACAGCCATTAATGTCTAAACCGCTGCCAACAAAAGTGAGTACACCCCTTGGTGAAAATGTCCAAATTGGGCCCAAAGTGTAAATATTTTGTGTGGCCGCCATTATTTTCCAGCACTGCCTTAACCCTCTTGGGCATGGAGGTCACCAGAGTTTCACAGGTTGTCACCGGAGTCCTCTTCCCCTCCATGACATCACGGAGCTTCGGCCCGGGTCGCGGGAGAGCGCCCCAAGACTGGCCACTTACAGGCACAGGTGCGAAAAAAAAGTAAGACCCCCTTCCACTGACTACAGACCTCCCTCTTTATAAACCTCCCCCCTCAATGCAGACAACCCTACCAGCAGTACAGACACCCCCCTCAGTTACAGACCCCTCCCCTCGGTGCAGACCTCCCTCAGCAGTGCAGACCCCTCCCCTCAGTACAGACCTCCCTCAGTTACATACCCCCTCAGCAGTACAGACCCCTCCCCTCAGTGCAGACCTCCCTCAGTTACAGACCACCACCCCCCCAAGTGCAGATACCAACCCCAGTGAAGACACCCCCTCCCCATCAGTATAGACCCCCCCCTTACAGACCTCAGAACAGCAGATACACACAGCGGTATGTGTGGGTGTGTCCCTCAAGTGCGGGCTCCTCCTCCTCCTCTGTGGATGTAAACGGAGAGGGAGGGGCACAGCCATGGCGTGAGGCACAGGGCAGTGGACGGTGTTATTGGTGCCCGCTACCCACGGTTGTCACCCGGGTGCAGCCCGCACCCGCCTAGCAACGCCACTGCACACAGCCATTAATGTCTAAACCGCTGCCAACAAAAGTGAGTACACCCCTTGGTGAAAATGTCCGAATTTGGGACCAAAGTGTCAATATTTTGTGTGGCCGCCATTATTTTCCAGCACTGCCTTGACCCTTTTGGGCATGGAGGTCAGCAGAGCTTCACAGGTTGCCACTGGAGTCCTCTTCCCCTCCCCCATGACGACATCACGGAGCTGGTGGATGTTGGAGACCTTGCGCTCCTCCCCCTTCCCCCCACAGATGATCAATAGGGTTTAGGTCTGGAGACATGATTGGCCAGTCCATCACCTTTACCCTCAGCTTCTTTAGCAAATCAGTGGTGGTCTTGGAGATGTGTTTGGGGTCGTTCTCATGTTGGAATACTATCCTGCGGTCCAGTCTCTGAAGGGAGGGGATCATGCTCTGCCTCAGTAGGTCACAGTACATGTTGGCATTCATGGTTCCCTCAATGATCTGTAGCCCCCCCAGTGCCGGCAGCACTCATGCAGCCCCAGACCATGACCCTCCCCCCACCATGCCTGACTGTAGACAAGACACACTTGTCTTTGTCCTCCTCACCTGGTCCCTCCCACACACACCTGACACCATCTGACACCAAATACGTTTATCTTGGTCTCATCAGACCACAGGACACGGTTCCAGTAATCCGTGTCCTTAGTCTGCTTGTCTCCAGCAAACTGTTTGCTGGTCTTTTTTGTGCATCATCTTTAGAAGAGGCTTCCTTCTGGGACGACAGCCATGCAGACCAATTTGATGCAGTGTGCGGCGTATGGTCTGAGCGCTGACAGGCTGACCCCCTCCCACCCCTTCATCCTCTGCAGCAATGCTGGGAGCACTCATACGTCTATTTCCCAAAGACAACCTCTGCATATGACGCTGATCACGTGACCTCAACTTCTTTGGTGGACCATGGTGAGGCGGGGGAGGGGAACCCGTCCTGTTATACCGCTGGATGGTCTTGGCCCCCGGGCTGCAGATCAGTTTCAGGGTCTTGGTGATCTTCCTCGGCCACTTTTTTTTTTATTCATTGGCACCAATGATGGGGCAGAGTTCATCCCAGTGACACCAATGATGGGGCAGAGTTCATCCCAGTGACACCAATGATGGGGCAGAGTTCATCCCAGTGACACCAATGATGGGGCAGAATTCCTCCCAATGACACCAATGATGGGGCAGAATTCCTCCCAATGACACCAATGATGGGGCAGAATTCCTCCCAATGACACCAGTGACGGGGCAGGAATTAATCCCAGTGACGGGGCAGAAATTAATCCCAGTGACGGGGCAGGATTCCTCCCGATGACACCAATGATGGGGCAGAAATTCCTCCCAGTGATGGGGCAGAAATTCCTCCCAATGATGGGGCAGAAATTCCTCCCTATGATGGGGCAGAAATTCCTCCCAGTGATGGGGCAGAATTCCTCTCAATGACACCAATGATGGGGCAGAATTCCTCTCAATGACACCAATGATGGGGCAGAATTCCTCTCAATGACACCAGTGATGGGGCAGAATACCTCCCAGTGATGGGGCAGAATACCTCCCAGTGATGGGGCAGAATACCTCCCAGTGATGGGGCAGAATACCTCCCAGTGATGGGGCAGAATACCTCCCAGTGATGGGGCAGAATACCTCCCAGTGATGGGGCAGAATACCTCCCAGTGATGGGGCAGAATACCTCCCAGTGATGGGGCAGAATACCTCCCAGTGACACCAATGATGGGGGTCCAGTGACACCAATGATGGGGGTCCAGTGACACCAATGATGGGGGTCCAGTGACACCAATGATGGGGGTCCAGTGACACCAATGATGGGGGTCCAGTGACACCAATGATGGGGGTCCAGTGACTCCAATGATGGGGCTCCAGTGACTCCAATGATGGGGGTCCAGTGACTCCAATGATGGGGGTCCAGTGACTCCAATGATGGGGCAGAATTCATCCTGATTACACCAATGATGGGGCAGAATTTCTCCCAGTGACACCAATGATGGGGGATTTTGTACTCCTGATGGCCACAGTCCGGTCCCCTTAAAGTCTGGAGGACAGTAATCCGGCCCTTTGTTTAGAAAGTTTGGAGACCCCTGATGTGGAGCAACAATTCTTTATATCCGATCCTCAGAGTTCTTTTCCATGAGGGGCCATGTTGTCCTTCCAGTGACCAGTATGAGAGAGTGAGAGCGATAACACCAAATGTATCACACCTGCTCCCCATTCACACCTGAGACCTTGTAACGAGTCGCATGACACCGGGAAGAGAAAACGGTTAATTGGGTCCCAATTTGGACATGTTCACTTAGGGGTGTACTCACTTTTGTGTGACGGAGGTGTACTTGTAGTGCTGTGTAGATACGGTGTTTGGGAGGTGTATTGTAGTGCTGTGTAGATACGGTGTTTGGGAGGTGTATTGTAGTGCTGTGTGTGTGTGGGAGGTGACATGCTCCGTTGATGATGTGATTGGGTGCACTGTGTACATTAGGAGTGATATCGTCTGTTGGAGGTGTTGTCCTTGCAGGACATGGGGGGGGGGGGGGGGGCACGGCAGTGGCGGGGTTAATCTCCGTCTGACAGTTACCATTGTTCAGGGCGTCTCTTAATGCCGTAATAAGGGGATGATGTCATCTCCCAGGACTGAGATCTACCGCTCCCCTCCCATCATCACCGGGTGTTGCCACAGAGCGTACCGGAGAGAGCGAGCAAAATATCACAAATATTCTCATCCCTGGGAATGATGGGGCCGCAACCAGAGGAGCTTACACTCTAATATACCGGACATATACCGCAGCGCTGTACAGAGATCACTGAGCCAGTCACATCAGTCTCTGTACCAGAAGAGGCACAGGGGGGGGGGGGTATAAGGATGATGTGGGTCTTGCTTGAGATAGGAGTTTAGTGGATAATGTGGGCCCTGGTCAGGGTAGAGGAGGTGATGGTGGGCCCTGGTCAGGGTAGAGGAGGTGATGCGGGCCCTGGTCAGGGTAGAGGAGGTGATGTGGGCCCTGGTCTGGGTAGAGGAGGTGATGTGGGCCCTGGTCTGGGTAGAGGAGGTGATGGTGGGCCCTGGTCAGGGTAGAGGAGGTGATGTGGGCACTGGTCAGGGTAGAGGAGGTGATGGTGGGCCCTGGTCAGGGTAGAGGAGGTGATGTGGGCCCTGGTCAGGGTAGAGGAGGTGATGGTGGGCCCTGGTCAGGGTAGAGGAGGTGATGCGGGCCCTGGTCAGGGTAGAGGAGGTGATGGCGGGCCCTGGTCAGGGTAGAGGAGGTGATGGCGGGCCCTGGTCAGGGTAGAGGAGGCGATGGCGGGCCCTGGTCAGGGTAGAGGAGGTGATGGCGGGCCCTGGTCAGGGTAGAGGAGGTGATGGCGGGCCCTGGTCAGGGTAGAGGAGGTGATGGCGGGCCCTGGTCAGGGTAGAGGAGGTGATGGCGGGCCCTGGTCAGGGTAGAGGAGGTGATGGCGGGCCCTGGTCAGGGTAGAGGAGGTGATGGCGGGCCCTGGTCAGGGTAGAGGAGGTGATGGCGGGCCCTGTTCAGGGTAGAGGAGGTGATGGCGGGCCCTGGTCAGGGTAGAGGAGGTGATGGCGGGCCCTGGTCAGGGTAGAGGAGGTGATGGCGGGCCCTGGTCAGGGTAGAGGAGGTGATGGCGGGCCCTGGTCAGGGTAGAGGAGGTGATGGCGGGCCCTGGTCAGGTTAGTGGAGGAGGTGATGGCGGGCCCTGGTCAGGTTAGTGGAGGAGGTGATGGAGGGCCCTGGTCAGGTTAGTGGAGGAGGTGATGGAGGGCCCTGGTCAGGTTAGTGGAGGAGGTGATGGAGGGCCCTGGTCAGGTTAGTGGAGGTGATGGAGGGCCCTGGTCTGTGAGCGGGGGTGAGGGTGGGCCCTGGTCTGTGAGCGGGGGAGGGGAGGAGGTATACTCTGTGTATATACTGTGGGGGGGGAGTTCCTGGCATGTGGGGTCTCGTCGTTGCCTCACCTCCTATGGATGAGTGAAGTGGTGGAGATGCCTCGCCTCCTATGGATGAGTGAAGTGGTGGAGATGCCTCGCCTCCTATGGATGAGTGAAGTGGTGGAGATGCCTCGCCTCCTATGGATGAGGGAAGTGGTGGAGATGTCTCGCCTCCTATGGATGAGGGAAGTGGTGGAGATGCCTCGCCTCCTATGGATGAGTGAAGTGGTGGAGATGCCTCGCCTCCTATGGATGAGGGAAGTGGTGGAGATGCCTCGCCTCCTATGGATGAGGGAAGTGGTGGAGATGCCTCGCCTCCTATGGATGAGGGAAGTGGTGGAGATGCCTCGCCTCCTATGGATGAGGGAAGTGGTGGAGATGCCTCGCCTCCTATGGATGAGTGAAGTGGTGGAGATGCCTCGCCTCCTATGGATGAGGGAAGTGGTGGAGATGTCTCGCCTCCTATGGATGAGGGAAGTGGTGGAGATGCCTCGCCTCCTATGGATGAGGGAAGTGGTGGAGATGCCTCGCCTCCTATGGATGAGGGAAGTGGTGGAGATGCCTCGCCTCCTATGGATGAGGGAAGTGCTGGAGATGCCTCGCCTCCTATGGATGAGGGAAGTGCTGGAGATGCCTCGCCTCCTATGGATGAGGGAAGTGCTGGAGATGCCTCGCCTCCTATGGATGAGGGAAGTGCTGGAGATGCCTCGCCTCCTATGGATGAGGGAAGTGCTGGAGATGCCTCGCCTCCTATGGATGAGGGAAGTGGTGGAGATGCCTCGCCTCCTATGGATGAGGGAAGTGGTGGAGATGCCTCGCCTCCTATGGATGAGGGAAGTGGTGGAGATGCCTCGCCTCCTATGGATGAGGGAAGTGGTGGAGATGCCTCGCCTCCTATGGATGGGTGAAGTGGTGGAGATGCCTCGCCTCCTATGGATGAGGGAAGTGCTGGAGATGCCTCCAGGCTACATTGGGTTCTATTTACAGATCTCTCCCTCCGTCTTTCTGGTTACAGATAATAAAGATGATTTGGTGTTCAGTGGAATTTAATAATAAAGTGTCGGCTTTGTTTTTGTGTCGTAGTCTCTTCTTATTTCAGAGGTGGGCCCCTCCTGTGACCCCAGACGGGCCCTCCAGCTTCTGCTCTTCCTTTCAGGAACCCTCCTTGTCATATCTGTTTATGTCGGTACATTTCCCTCCCTCGCTCTCTCGCTGTTATTTCAGCTCCTGGCTCTCTTCCACACTCCAAGGTTACTACAGGCCACATCGTCCTCCCTTCTCTACATATGATAGACGGAGTACAGGCCCCTGGTTGCTCCCCCCTCACCAGCACCACACGGGCCCCTGGTTGCCCCCCCTCACCTGCACTACACGGGCCCCTGGTTGCCCCCCCTCACCAGCACCACACGGGCCCCTGGTTGCCCCCCTCACCAGCACCACACGGGCCCCTGGTTGCCCCCCTCACCAGTACCACACGGGCCCCTGGTTGCCCCCCTCACCAGCACCACACGGGCCCCTGGTTGCCCCCCCCCCCCCTCACCAGTACCACATGGGCCCCTGGTTGCCCCCCCCTCTCACCAGTACCACATGGGCCCCTGGTTGCCCTCACCAGCACCACACGGGCCCCTGGTTGCCCCCCTCACCAGCACCACACGGGCCCCTGGTTGCCCCCCCCCCCTCACCAGTACCACATGGGCCCCTGGTTGCCCTCACCAGTACCACATGGGCCCCTGGTTGCCCTCACCAGTACCACATGGGCCCCTGGTTGCCCTCACCAGCACCACACGGGCCCCTGGTTGCCCCCCCCCCCTCACCAGTACCACACGGGCCCCTGGTTGCCCCCCCCCCCTCACCAGTACCACACGGGCCCCTGGTTGCCCTCACCAGCACCCCACGGGCCCCTGGTTGCCTCACCAGCACCACACGGGCCCCTGGTTGCCCTCACCAGCACCACACGGGCCCCTGGTTGCCCTCACCAGCACCACACGGGCCCCTGGTTGCCCTCACCAGCACCACACGGGCCCCTGGTTGCCCCCCCTCACCAGCACCACACGGGCTCCTGATGGGGGGGCCCCCCCCCCACCAGCATAACACATGCCCCTAATGGGGGCCCCCCCCACCAACACCACACTGGTCTCTGAGCACCAAGGGGTGCTCTCTGGCCTGTGGGATGTTTTCACCTGTCTGCAGACCCCTGACCACCTAGGTCACCACCACCTACACTTCATACTCTATACCAGGGGCGTCCAAACTTTTTTCAAAAAGGGACAGATTTGATGAAGTGAACGTGCGTGAGGGCCGACCATTTTGCCCAACATTCTGTGAACCATTAAAATTCGGTCTAAGTGTGTTCGAGCGACTAATACACAATGCCCACCAAGAATTCTCCTGCCTTTGTGGCTGTGTGTGGTGAAGAGATGGGCTTGGTTGTTTTTTCGGATATACCGGATTTATCGGCGTATAACACGGGCCGAACTTTGGACATTCCTGCTCTCTACAGAACTCTCTACAGGGCACCATCGGGTTTTGCAGACTCCTGGCCACCTTGGCCACCACCACTCAAATATCAAGCTTCATTAACGGAATTGAGCGGCAGATTCCTGACCACCCGGGCTTTCATCACCGAGACCCCAGGCTACTTTCAGAGCATTAAAGGGTACCATCATTTCTGAAGACCCCTGACCACCTGGATAATGACCACCTAGACTTCATACGCCATATCATGGCCCACCATCATGTCTGAAGACCCCGGACCACCTAGATAATGACCACCTAGACTTCATACGCCATATCATGGCCCACCATCACATCTGTAGACCCCTGACCACCTTGATAATGACCACCTAGACTTCATACACCATAATGGGGCCCACCATCACATCTGTAGATCCTGGACCACCTAGATAATGACCACCTAGACTTCATACACCATAATAGGGCCCACCATCACATCTGTAGACCCCTGACCACCTTGATAATGACCACCTAGACTTCATACACCATAATAGGGCCCACCATCACATCTGTAGATCCAAGACCACCTAGACTTCATACGCCATATCATGGCCCACCATCACATCTGTAGACCCCTGACCACCTGGATAATGACCACCTAGACTTCATACACCATAATATGGCCCACCATAACATCTGTAGACCCCTGACCACCTGGATAATGACCACCTAGACTTCATACACCATAATGGGGCCCACCATCAAATCTGTAGATCCCGGACCACCTGGGTCCTCTGTCACTCGGGTCTTAGACTGCAGACCTCGGAGCACTGAGGGATTTTATGCCTGGGCCCCCACCCTGCCCATGTATCTGCTGCTGGCGGTCACCTCACCCTCCTATACACACACACACAGGGGCCACACTGGGCTTTTATCAGCTCTGGCATTGTAGCTGCGCCCTCAGACGGGCTCCACCTTTGCTTTGTACAGATAGCATTGATCTCCGGCCACCTTGACACTCTTATTAAAGGGCCGGCACACATGGGGGGCAGTAGGAGGAAAACGAGGGGAGATCCTATTATGGTGCCTCACACTGGTAGTAATGGGCGCCACATATAGTGGGCAGGGGAACGTCTTCGGTGGTGGAATGATTTGTGTCGAGGTGATTACAGGTGAGCTCTCCGGGGACGTCGATGGCAGAGTGCGGTGAATGCAGGTTACTAAGCCACAAAAAGCGTCATAATAACAACCTAGGAAATAACTGCTCTTCACGGGTTTTTTATATCCTGGAAGGACACGAAGAACAGCCTGCTATTAATGCTGAACCAACGCCAAGTGCCGGGCACGGAGGGGGAGGGGTACTCTCAAATCTGAGCTCCAGGCTCTTCTGTACTCGCATAACTTCCTCCGATTTCACCGCACACTGTGAGCTTCTCACGTTTTATTAGAAGCTGCAGCGAGTCTGAGCCCCTCATATCCTGGCTGTTTATTGGGCAGGTAGTTGGCGTGTCAGTCTGGCTATGCTGATTGGTGCTTTTACCTTTCCTGGCCGTACACTGTGCAATCTGACCGTACAATCCAGATCTTAAAAAGATTGTACGATCTGTATAGTGTATGACCAGCTTTGCATGGTGCAAGCCTAAGCAGGAACTACAGCCTGCATATGTAATGTGGCCCATGGTGGGTTTGGTTGCTGGGCCTGTGCCATGTGGCCCATGGTGGGTTTGGTTGCTGGGCCTGTGCCATGTGGCCCATGGTGGGTTTGGTTGCTGGGCCTGTGCCATGTGGCCCATGGTGGGTTTGGTTGCTGGGCCTGTGCCATGTGGCCCATGGTGGGTTTGGTTGCTGGGCCTGTGCCATGTGGCCCATGGTGGAGTTGGTTCTTTGACCCTGTGGCCCATGGTGGAGTTGGTTCTTTGACCCTGTGGCCCATGGTGGAGTTGGTTCCTGGACCCTGTGTCTTGTGGCCCACGGTGGAGTTGGTTCCTGGACCCTGTGTCTTGTCGCCCATGGTGGAGTTGGTTCCTGGACCCTGTGTGGCTTGTGGCCCATGGTGGAGTTGGTTCCTGGACCCTGTGTCTTGTGGCCCACGGTGGAGTTGGTTCCTGGACCCTGTGTCTTGTGGCCCACGGTGGAGTTGGTTCCTGGACTCTGTGTCTTGTGGCCCATGGTGGAGTTGGTTCCTGGACCCTGTGTGGCTTGTGGCCCACGGTGGAGTTGGTTCCTGGACCCTGTGTGGCTTGTGGCCCATGGTGGAGTTGGTTCCTGGACCCTGTGTCTTGTGGCCCACGGTGGAGTTGGTTCCTGGACCCTGTGTCTTGTGGCCCACGGTGGAGTTGGTTCCTGGACTCTGTGTCTTGTGGCCCATGGTGGAGTTGGTTCCTGGACCCTGTGTGGCTTGTGGCCCACGGTGGAGTTGGTTCCTGGACCCTGTGTGGCTTGTGGCCCACGGTGGAGTTGGTTCCTGGACCCTGTGTCTTGTGGCCCATGGTGGAGTTGGTTCCTGGACCCTGTGTCTTGTGGCCCACGGTGGAGTTGGTTCCTGGACCCTGTGTCTTGTGGCCCACGGTGGAGTTGGTTTCTGGACCCTGTCTTGTGGCCCACGGTGGAGTTGGTTCCTGGACCCTGTGTCTTGTGGCCCAAGGTGGAGTTGGTTCCTGGACCCTGTGTCTTGTGGCCCACGGTGGAGTTGGTTTCTGGACCCTGTGTCTTGTGGCCCACGGTGGAGTTGGTTCCTGGACCCTGTGTCTTGTGGCCCACGGTGGAGTTGGTTCCTGGACCCTGTGTCTTGTGGCCCACGGTGGAGTTGGTTCCTGGACCCTGTGTCTTGTGGCCCACGGTGGAGTTGGTTCCTGGACCCTGTGTCTTGTGGCCCACGGTGGAGTTGGTTCCTGGACCCTGTGTCTTGTGGCCCACGCAGTTTTCTGGCCCACGCAGTTTGCTGGCCCCCTGGCCCACACAGTTAGCCTGCTTTTTTGAGGTGGGTTTTTCAGTCCCTATAGACTGATATGTGAATGTAGAAGCCCATTGACACCTTACCGTATGTTCTTCAGGCCACGATTATTGAATCGGCTCTATTTAGAGACTCCTCTGGCGTGAAGTCTCTGTGGCGTCATCTCAGAGCTATAAATATGGCTGCCTGAGTTACCCAGGAGGCAAATGTCAACGTAAACCATTCCTAGAAACAGGAGGAACTGTATGTATAGTAATTATGAGAATCGGCCCGGGGACATGGAAACCTGGATACTGACGACTCCTCTCCGCCTCCAATGGTTGGCAATACTTGGCGTGGAATGGCATTTCCCTGCTCTGTCACGTGGTCTCTCTGTATACAGCACAGTGTAATGTGTCGGGGTGGGAAGATACGAGGGGGACCTTATATAGAGGATGTGTCAGAAACCATGAATCAGACCGAGACGGAAGTACAGATAAACCACTTATAATAATAAGATACAGAGTAAGCCTAGTTAAACCAGGGGTTTGACAAATTTGCTTGGAATCTAGGAGCCAGCTGAAAAAGTTGGGAGCCAGAAAACGCACCCCGTCCCGCCAAAAATTGGGCTAACTTTACTGTTGTCTTACACTTTTTTTTAACCACTTCGTTACCGGGCCTATTCTGGCACTTTTCTCCTTTTATGCAAAAATCACAATTTTTTTGCTAGAAAATTAATCAGAAGCCCCAAACATTATATATTTTTTTAGCAGACACCCTAGGGAATAAAATGGTGGTCATTGCAACTTTTTTTTTCCTCGCACGGTATTTGCGCAATAATTTTTCAAACGCCTTTTTTTAGGGGAAAAAAAACAGTTTCATGAGTTAAAAAATAACAAAACAGTAAAGTTAGCCCAATTTTTTTTTATAATGTGAAAGACGATGTTACACGGAGTAAATAGATACCTAACATGTCACACTTTAAAATAACGCACACTCATGGAATGGCGCCAAACTTTGGTACTTAAAAATCTCCATAGGCGACGCTTAAATTTTTTTTTTACAGGTTACTATTTTTGAGTTACAGAGGAGGTTTAGTGCGAGAATTGTTGCACACGCTCGAACGCACGCGACGATACCTCACATGTGGGGTTTGAACAGTGTTTACATATGTGGGCGGGACTTGCATGCGCGTTCGCTTCTGCACGCGAGCGACCGGGACAGGGGCGTTTTTAATTTTAATTTTTATTATTTATTTTTTTTACTTTTTTTTATTTTTTTTTACATTATTTATTTTTTTATCACTTTTATTCCTATTACAAGGAATGTAAACATCCCTTGTAATAGGAATCAGTGTGACAGGTCCTCTTTATGGAGAGAGGCGGGGTCAATAAGACCTTCCCCTCCCCCCACATCTCTCCTCCAGGCTTACAAGCATGAAATTGGTGGGAAAAAAAATCACTGATTACATGCCGACAGCCGCAATTGCGGCTTTGTTTACTTCCGGGTACCGGGCGTGACGTCATAACGTCGCGCCCGGTCCTCCGACGGTCATAGAGATGACTGTGGCCGTCTGGTCACCAGTCACCTCTATGCTTCACCAACGAGCGCCGGCCGATTCGCTCTCCGGGCCCCCGATGGCACGGGAGAGCCCGGAGAAGCACCGGATGGCGGCGGGAGGGGGGGACGTCCCCTCCCGCTGCCTAGAAGAACGAACGAGTGGCGGAACCGCCGCTTTGATCGTTCTTCTGGTGCAGAGAATCGCCGGCTGAAGACGGCGATATCTGAATGATGCCTGCAGCTGCACCCATCCTTCAGATATCACTGCACAAAGCGAGGACGTCCTCTGGGTCTCAAGTGGTTAATAAAAAAAATATATATATTATTTCCCCAAAAAAGTGCACTTGTATGACCGCTGCGCAAATACGGTGTGACAGAAAGTATTGCAACGACCGCCGTTTTATTCTCTAGGGTGTTAGAATAAAAAATATATATAATGTTTGGGGGATCTAATTAGAGGGAAGGAGATGGCAGTGAAAAACACATTAGAACAGCTTTTTTACACCACCAGATGGCGCCAGACCACAGAAGGAAGCTTAGGCCTGCAGAAGGCCGCAAAGCCGCGGGCTCAATTACCGGCGGGCGCTGGGCCCGCCGCGATCGTGCAGCGAGGGAGGTGGGGGCGCACGGAGACACGGGATAGATATCTCGGGAGATGATGGGAGTAGTAGTAGGGTTGGGGTGGCGGCGGATACAGATGAATGATATACTCGGGAGATGATGGGAGCAGTAGTAGGGTGGGGATGGTGATATTCTCGGGAGATGATGGGAGTAGTAGTAGGGTGTGGATGGTGGTGGATACAGATGAATGATGATATTCTCAGGAGATGATGGGAGTAGTAGTATGGTGGTGGATACAGATGAATGATATTCTCGGGAGATGATGGGAGTAGTAGTAGGGTGGGGATGGTGGTGGATACAGATGAATGATATACTCGGGAGATGATGGGAGTAGTAGTAGGGTGGGGATGGTGGTTGATACAGATGAATGATATACTCGGGAGATGATGGGAGTAGTAGTAGGGTGGGGATGGTGGTGGATACAGATGAATGATATACTCGGGAGATGATGGGAGTAGTAGTAGGGTGGGGATGGTGGTTGATACAGATGAATGATATACTCGGGAGATGATGGGAGTAGTAGTAGGGTGGGGATGGTGGTGGATACAGATGAATGATATACTCGGGAGATGATGGGAGTAGTAGTGTGGTGTGGTGGAAACAGATGATGGTAGTAGTATAGTGTTTAGGGAGGGGGTGGTGGAGGATACGGATGATGAGATGGAAATATCGCAGCTGGTTGTGATGATATACTCTGTAGATGATGGAAGTAGTAGTATGGTGGTGGATACAGATGGAAATATCGCAGCTGGTTGGTGATGATGGGAGTAGTAGTGTGGTGTGTAGGATGGGGATGGCGGTGGATACAGATGAATGATGATATCCTCAAGAGATGATGGGAGTAGTAGTATGGTGTGGATGGTGGTGGATACAGATGATGATATACTCGGGAGGTGATGGGAGTAGTAGTATGGTGTGTAGGGTGCTGATGGTGATATTCTCGGGAGATGATTGTAGTAGTACGGTGGGGATGGTGATAGATACAGATGAATGGTGATATTCTCAGGAGATGATGGGAGTAGTAGTACGGTGGGGATGGTGGTGGATGCAGATGAATGATATTCTCGGGAGATGATGGGAGTAGTAGTATGGTGTGTAGGGTGGGGATGGTGATGGATACAGATGAATGGTGATATTCTCGGGAGACCAGCGGACTTGCGTAGTGTAAATCGCTGACGTCGGCTCAGCTGTCGGGTTTCGCACATGGCTCTGAATTGTGAGTCACACAGACCCCTCTCTCTCTCTCTGGACTAATAAGGAAAGAGCTGAGCCTGGGATCATCCATTGAAGGCTCTGAGCTTAGAGACCCTTCCAATACCGAGACAAACACTGAGCCTCGGTGCTGGATCCCAGATCCTTTAGAGTGTAAGCTCCTCTGGTACAGTGACTGATGTGACTGGCTCAGTGTTCTCTGTACAGCACTGTGGTATATGTCAGAGCTATATAAATGGAGGAAGTTGGGGTTGAAGGGTAGTAGTGGTGGGTCGGTGCGGGGCTGGGGTTGAAGGGTGGTAGTGGTGGGTCGGTGCGGGGCTGGGGTTGAAGGGTGGTAGTGGTGGGTCGGTGCTGGGCTGGGGTTGAAGGGTAGTAGTAGTAGTGGTGTGTCGGTGCGGGGCTGGGGTTGAAGGGTGGTAATGGTGGGTCGGTGCTGGGGTTGAAGGGTAGTAGTGGTGGGTCCGTGCTGGGCTGGGGTTGAAGGGTAGTAGCGGTGGGTCGGTGCGGGGCTGGTGTTGAAGGGTAGTAGTGGTGGGTCAGTGCGGGGCTGGTGTTGAAGGGTAGTAGTGGTGGGTCGGTGCAGGGCTGGGGTTGAAGGGTAGTAGTAGTAGTGGTGGGTCGGTGCGGGGCTGGGGTTGAAGGGTAGTAGTAGTAGTGGTGGGTCGGTGCGGGGCTGGGGTTGAAGGGTAGTAGCGGTGGGTCGGTGCTGGGCTGGGGTTGAAGGGTAGTAGTAGTAGTGGTGGGTCGGTGCGGGGCTGGGGTTGAAGGGTAGTAGTGGTGGGTCGGTGCTGGGCTGGGGTTGAAGGGTAGTAGTGGTGGGTCGGTGCGGGGCTGGGGTTGAAGGGTAGTAGTGGTGGGTCGGTGCGGGGCTGGGGTTGAAGGGTAGTAGTGGTTGTACATGTGTTAGTGTTTTGTACATTGGAATGGCAGAGAGCTGCACCCCTGACATTCCTGTCTTATCAGCGGTGCCACCACCCGCCTGTCACCTGGGGGCAAAGTGCAGCTGCATTCCTCACACAGGGACATCGATCGGCACTGTATGTGGGATACGGACATTCCACCGTACAGAGATTAGAAGAATGCTTGCTAGTCCTCTGATTGCAGCTCACATTATATTACTGCCATATTTCTGATATTTATGTTGGAAATGGGAGAAAATTGCAGCAAACATATTGGGAGCCAATCATTTACACGATCCCCCTCCTTATTGAGAGGTCTCTTAAATGTCCATCCCACCCCTAGAGAGAGAGAGAGGTCTTTTACATGACCCATCTGTCCTATGTCACCACCCCTTCCATGGAGAGGTCCCTTGCGTGCCCCCCCCCATGGAGAGTTCTCTTGCGTGCCCCCCCCCCCCATGGAGAGGTCTCTGGCGTGACCCCCCCCCCATGGAGAGGTCTCTGGCGTGACCCCCCCCCCCCCATGGAGAGGTCTCTGGCGTGCCCCCCCCCCCTTGGAGAGGTCTCTTGCGTGACCCCCCCCTCATGGAGAGGTCTCTTGCGTGACCCCCCCCCTCATGGAGAGGTCTCTTGCGTGACCCCCCCCTCATGGAGAGGTCTCTTGCGTGACCCCCCCATGGAGAGGTCTCTTGCGTGACCCCCCCCCCATGAAGAGGTATCTTGCGTGACCCCCCCCCCATGGAGAGGTCTCTTGCGTGACCCCCTATTTCCCAGCGTAGAGAAGCCTCTTACTTGGCTGTGTTAGGACTACAGGATCTACATATCTCTACAGTAGGGTGACAACACTGCTGCTCCATAGATACAGTATAGTGAGCGTTGTCATCGTAGGACAGGAAGTGTATTACTGGCAGGATCACTATGTAAAAATAAAGCCTGAAAAGAGAAAACGAATGCAGCCACTTTATCCAAGCCGCAATGAGTGACGTCTTTGTTCTTAGGCTTGGATAATACTTTAAGCTTCCAAATGCTCCTCTGCGAATCGGTCGTGGAATGTGAAACTCTGTCTGATCTTCTTATATCCGCCAGTCCCGGTTCTAATTAAAGGAGAAGGCGGGGAGATTACATTCGGGAATTGATCCCGGCACCCAGCGCTGCAAAGGATGACCGGGATTGGTCTTGTTGCTTTTGGCACCTCCATCTGATAAATATGTAATTCCCGGCTGCCGTGTGCGGGAATTCTCTCCCTGACCTCCCCGATCTTCTCTGTCAATTAGTCTGGGTTGTCTCCAGCTAGATATGTGACATAAGGGCCCCTGTCTGCACCCCTTGCCGTTCCACCTCTGTCTGCACCCCTTGCCGTTCCACCTCTGTCTGCACCCCTTGCCGTTCCACCTCTGTCTGCACCCCTTGCCGTTCCACCTCTGTGACATTTCTTTCACTAAATTCTTCCCTTGTTCTGGTCTTTGCTGCAGATTTATATATATTTTATATTTGAAGTCAAAAAATTATTGTATTCCTGTTTAAAAACATTTATATGTATAAATAGATAATGGTGAGGGGACTGGACGGGAGGGCTGACCTGCTGGGTGAGGGGACTGGACGGGAGGACCGAGCTGCTGGGTGAGGGGACTGGACGGGAGGGCCGAGCTGCTGGGTGAGGGGACTGGACGGGAGGACCGAGCTGCTGGGTGAGGGGACTGGACGGGAGGACCGAGCTGCTGGGTGAGGGGACTGGAACGGGAGGACCGAGCTGCTGGGTGAGGGGACTGGAACGGGAGGACCGAGCTGCTGGGTGAGGGGACTGGAACGGGAGGACCGAGCTGCTGGGTGAGGGGACTGGACGGGAGGGCCGAGCTGCTGGGTGAGGGGACTGGACGGGAGGGCCGAGCTGCTGGGTGAGGGGACTGGACGGGAGGGCCGAGCTGCTGGGTGAGGGGACTGGACGGGAGGGCCGAGCTGCTGCTGGGTGAGGGGACTGGACGGGAGGGCCGAGCTGCTGCTGGGTGAGGGGACTGGGCGGGAGGGCCGAGCTGCTGCTGGGTGAGGGGACTGGACGGGAGGGCCGAGCTGCTGCTGGGTGAGGGGACTGGACGGGAGGGCCGAGCTGCTGCTGGGTGAGGGGAGTGGACGGGAGGACTGAGCTGCTGGGTGAGGGGACTGGACGGGAGGGCCGAGCTGCTGCTGGGTGAGGGGACTGGGCGGGAGGGCCGAGCTGCTGCTGGGTGAGGGGACTGGGCGGGAGGGCCGAGCTGCTGCTGGGTGAGGGGACTGGGCGGGAGGGCCGAGCTGCTGCTGGGTGAGGGGACTGGACGGGAGGGCCGAGCTGCTGCTGGGTGAGGGGACTGGACGGGAGGGCCGAGCTGCTGCTGGGTGAGGGGACTGGACGGGAGGGCCGAGCTGCTGCTGGGTGAGGGGACTGGACGGGAGGGCCGAGCTGCTGCTGGGTGAGGGGACTGGACGGGAGGGCCGAGCTGCTGCTGGGTGAGGGGACTGGACGGGAGGGCCGAGCTGCTGCTGGGTGAGGGGACTGGACGGGAGGGCCGAGCTGCTGCTGGGTGAGGGGACTGGACGGGAGGGCCGAGCTGCTGCTGGGTGAGGGGACTGGACGGGAGGGCCGAGCTGCTGCTGGGTGAGGGGACTGGACGGGAGGGCCGAGCTGCTGCTGGGTGAGGGGACTGGACGGGAGGGCCGAGCTGCTGCTGGGTGAGGGGACTGGACGGGAGGACCGAGCTGCTGGGCGGGGGGACCGAGCTGCTGGGCGGGGGGACCGAGCTGCTGGGTGAGGGGACTGGACGGGGGGACTGAGCTGCTGGGCGGGGGGACCGAGCTGCTGGGCGAGGGGACTGGACGGGGGGACTGAGCTGCTGAATCTGTTACCTCCATTGTAACCTTTACATCAGTCAGTGATGTCATCAGATATAGGAAGGTGAAGGACACTTGATTGGTTGAAGGAGGGAGTTGGAATTGAGGGCGTTGTGTTGATTTTGTCGCTCTTCCCGCAGGTGCGCCATCGTCAGTCCGGACAGATCATGGTGCTGAAGATGAACAAGATGATGAGCAATCGTGCCAATATGCTGCGGGAGGTCCAGCTGATGAACCGACTCTGTCACCCCAATATACTCGGGTAGGTGTTCCACCCCCATATACTGTCGCACCCACTTCCTAAATTGAGTTTGGTGTACCTCCATTTTCTGTGACTCCTACATCGTAAGTCAGCCATACCCCCCCCCTACGTTTTAAAACCCTGAGGTAAATCGGCTCCAATCTACTGTTTCCACTGAGGTAGGTATACCCTCTCTCCCCATATCAGGACCCCCTTGAGTTAGGTTTACCCCCATATCCTGTCCCTCTTGAGGTAGGGTTACCCCCATGTCCTGTCCCTCTTGAGGTAGGTTTATCCCCCATGTCCTGTAAGTCTAGTATAAGATGTAGATGTACCTCCATTTCCTTGCTGACTCTCATTCTCTCTTTCTCAGGTTCATGGGGGTGTGTGTGCATCAGGGGCAGCTTCATGCCCTGACAGAGGTGAGTACTCCACTCTCAATACCGATCATTGCTGGAGACATTCTACCTGTGTGTGTGTGTGTGTGTGTGTGGCTGTGTGTGAGGTCACATTATTGTATGGAGATCTGTAGCTGGGTGTGAGGTCACGTTGGATGGAGATCTGTAGCTGGGTGTGAGGTCACGTTGTATGGAGATCTGTAGCTGGGTGTGAGGTCACGTTGTATGGAGATCTGTAGATGTGTGAGGTCACGTTGTATGGAGATCTGTAGCTGGGTGTGAGGTCACGTTGTATGGAGATCTGTAGCTGGGTGTGAGGTCACGTTGTATGGAGATCTGTAGCTGGGTGTGAGGTCACGTTGTATGGAGATCTGTAGCTGGGTGTGAGGTCACGTTGTATGGAGATATGTAGCTGGGTGTGAGGTCACGTTGTATGGAGATTTGTAGCTGGGTGTGAGGTCACGTTGTATGGAGATCTGTAGATGTGTAAGGTCACGTTGTATGGAGATCTGTAGCTGTGTGTGAGGTCACATTGTATGGAGATTTGTAGCTGGGTGTGAGGTCACGTTGTATGTAGATCTGTAGCTGGGTGTGAGGTCACGTTGTATGGAGATCTGTAGCTGTGTGAGGTCACGTTGTATGGAGATTTGTAGCTGGGTGTGAGGTCACGTTGTATGGAGATTTGTAGCTGGGTGGGAGGTCACGTTGTATGGAGATCTGTAGCTGGGTGTGAGATCACGTTGTATGGAGATCTGTAGCTGCGTGAGGTCATGTTGTATGGAGATCTGTAGCTGTGTGTGAGGTCACGTTGTATGGAGATCTGTAGCTGGGTGTGAGGTCACGTTGTATGGAGATCTGTAGCTGTGTGTGAGGTCACGTTGTATGGAGATCTGTAGCTGGGTGTGAGGTCACGTTGTATGGAGATCTGTAGCTGTGTGAGGTCACGTTGTATGGAGATTTGTAGCTGGGTGTGAGGTCACGTTGTATGTAAATCTGTAGCTGGGTGTGAGGTCACGTTGTATGGAGATCTGTAGCTGCGTGAGGTCATGTTGTATGGAGATCTGTAGTTGTGTGTGAGGTCACGTTGTATGGAGATCTGTAGCTGGGTGTGAGGTCACGTTGGATGGAGATCTGTAGCTGGTTGTGAGGTCACGTTGGATGGAGATCTGTAGCTGGGTGTGAGGTCACGTTGGATGGAGATCTGTAGCTGGGTGTGAGGTCACGTTGGATGGAGATCTGTAGCTGGGTGTGAGGTCACGTTGGATGGAGATCTCTAGCTGGGTGTGAGGTCACGTTGGATGGAGATCTCTAGCTGGGTGTGAGGTCATGTTGGATGGAGATCTGTAGCTGGGTGTGAGGTCACGTTGGATGGAGATCTCTAGCTGGGTGTGAGGTCACGTTGGATGGAGATCTCTAGCTGGGTGTGAGGTCACGTTGGATGGAGATCTCTAGCTGGGTGTGAGATCACGTTGTATGGAGATCTGTAGATGTGTGTGTGAAGTCACGTTGTATGGAGATCTGTAGATGTGTATGAGGTCACGTTGTATGGAGATCTGTAGCTGGGTGTGAGGTCACGTTGTATGGAGATCTGTAGCTGGGTGTGAGGTCACGTTGTATGGAGATCTGTAGCTGGGTGTGGGGTCACGTTGTATGGAGATCTGTAGCTGGGTGTGAGGTCACATTGTATGGAGATCTGTAGCTGGGTGTGAGGTCACATTGTATGGAGATCTGTAGATGTGTGAGGTCACATTTTATGGAGATCTGTAGCTGGGTGTGAGGTCACGTTGTATGGAGATCTGTAGATGTGTGAGGTCACGTTGTATGGAGATCTGTAGCTGGGTGTGAGGTCACGTTGTATGGACATCTGTCCTGACCGATGATGTGTGTTTGCAGTACATCAATGGCGGGAACCTGGAGCAGTTACTGCAGAGTTCGGAGCCCCTCTCGTGGTCTGTACGGGTGAAGCTGAGTCTGGACATTGCTCGGGGTCTGCGCTACCTGCACTCTAAGGGGGTCTTTCATCGCGATCTCACCTCCAAGGTAATCCAGTGTGTTTGTGGAAGTTCCTTACAATCTGTATCTTCCTGATCACCCAATCATAGCTCTGGATGACATCTTATCATCTTTTTTCATTCATTCGGGTCTTCTGGGGCCCCAAACATCAAGATCTCTGTGTAGTCCCAACCAGTCCTGTCCAATTGTATCATGTGTGGCCCACTTATTGGTAACCTAGGTGGATACCGAGCTTAATTATATAATGGGTTGCCCACACATAATGTGTGGCCTGCTTAGTGGTACACTTGGTAGATGCTGGGCTTGATTATATAATGTGTGGTACCCTGGGTAGATGCTGGGCTTGATTATATAATGTGTGGTACACTGGGTAGATGCTGGGCTTGATTATATAATGTGTGGTACATTGGGTAGATGCTGGGCTTGATTATATAATGGGTGGTACACTGGGTAGGTGCTGGGCTTGATTATATAATGTGTGGTACATTGGGTAGATGCTGGGCTTGATTATATAATGGGTGGTACACTGGGTAGGTGCTGGGCTTGATTATATAATGTGTGGTACATTGGGTAGATGCTGGGCTTGATTATATAATGTGTGGTACACTGGGCAGGTGCTGGGCTTGATTATATAATGTGTGGTACACTGGGTAGGTGCTGGGCTTGATTATATAATGTGTGGTACACTGGGTAGGTGCTGGGCTTGATTATATAATGGGTGGTACACTGGGTGGATGCTGGGCTTGATTATATAATGTGTGGTACACTGGGTGGATGCTGGGCTTGATTATATAATGGGTGGTACACTGGGTGGATGCTGGGCTTGATTATATAATGTGTGGTACACTGGGTGGATGCTGGGCTTGATTATATAATGTGTGGTACACTGGGTGGATGCTGGGCTTGATTATATAATGTGTGGTACACTGGGTGGATGCTGGGCTTGATTATATAATGTGTGGTACACTGGGTGGATGCTGGGCTTGATTATATAATGGGTGGTACACTGGGTAGATGCTGGGCTTGATTATATAATGTGTGGTACACTGGGTAGGTGCTGGGCTTGATTATATAATGGGTGGTACACTGGGTGGATGCTGGGCTTGATTATATAATGGGTGGTACACTGGGTGGATGCTGGGCTTGATTATATAATGGGTGGTACACTGGGTGGATGCTGGGCTTGATTATATAATGGGTGGTACACTGGGTGGATGCTGGGCTTGATTATATAATGTGTGGTACACTGGGTGGATGCTGGGCTTGATTATATAATGTGTGGTACACTGGGTGGATGCTGGGCTTGATTATATAATGTGTGGTACACTGGGTGGATGCTGGGCTTGATTATATAATGTGTGGTACACTGGGTGGATGCTGGGCTTGATTATATAATGGGTGGTACACTGGGTAGATGCTGGGCTTGATTATATAATGTGTGGTACACTGGGTGGATGCTGGGCTTGATTATATAATGTGTGGTACACTGGGTGGATGCTGGGCTTGATTATATAATGGGTGGTACACTGGGTAGATGCTGGGCTTGATTATATAATGTGTGGTACACTGGGTAGGTGCTGGGCTTGATTATATAATGTGTGGTACACTGGGTAGATGCTGGGCTTGATTATATAATGTGTGGTACACTGGGTAGGTGCTGGGCTTGATTATATAATGTGTGGTACACTGGGTGGATGCTGGGCTTGATTATATAATGTGTGGTACACTGGGTGGATGCTGGGCTTGATTATATAATGTGTGGTACACTGGGTGGATGCTGGGCTTGATTATATAATGGGTGGTACACTGGGTAGATGCTGGGCTTGATTATATAATGTGTGGTACACTGGGTGGATGCTGGGCTTGATTATATAATGTGTGGTACACTGGGTGGATGCTGGGCTTGATTATATAATGGGTGGTACACTGGGTAGATGCTGGGCTTGATTATATAATGTGTGGTACACTGGGTAGGTGCTGGGCTTGATTATATAATGTGTGGTACACTGGGTGGATGCTGGGCTTGATTATACAGGTGGTTCTCAAAAAATTAGCATATTGTGATAAAGTTCATTATTTTCTGTAATGTACTGATAAACATTAGACTTTCATATATTTTAGATTCATTACACACAACTGAAGTAGTTCAAGCCTTTTTATTGTTTTAATATTGATGATTTTGGCATACAGCTCATGAAAACCCCAAATTCCTATCTCAAAAAATTAGCATATCATGAAAAGGTTCTCTAAACGAGCTCTTCATCTGAATCAACTAATTAACTCTAAACACCTGCAAAAGATTCCTGAGGCTTTTAAGAACTCCCAGCCTGGTTCATTACTCCAAACCGCAATCATGGGTAAGGCTGGGTTCACACTACTACACTACTTCCATCCTACTTTGCTCTGTGTTCAATGTTTCCCTATGAGAGCGTCGTGTAGCGTCCTACACAAGTTGGTCCGACTTTGAAAATGCTCCCTGTACTACTTTTGGTCCTACATTGATCCTACTTCAGGCCCATTGAATATCATTGAAGTCGGACCAAAGTAGTATCCTGTTCATGAAAGTAGGATGGATGTAGGACCAATGTAGGATAAATGTAGGACCAATGTAGCAGAGCAAAGTAGGATGAAAGTAGTGTAGTAGTGTGAACCCAGCCTTAGACTGCCGACCTGACTGCTGTCCAGAAGGCCATCATTGACACCCTCAAGCAAGAGGGTAAGACACAGAAAGGAATTTCTGAACGAATAGGCTGTTCCCAGAGTGCTGTATCAAGGCACCTCAGTGGGAAGTCTGTGGGAAGGAAAAAGTGTGGCAGAAAACGCTGCACAACGAGAAGAGGTGACCGGACCCTGAGGAAGATTGTGGAGAAGGACCGATTCCAGACCTTGGGGGACCTGCGGAAGCAGTGGACTGAGTCTGGAGTAGAAACATCCAGAGCCACCGTGTACAGGCGTGAGCAGGAAATGGGCTACAGGTGCCGCATTCCCCAGGTCAAGCCACTTTTGAACCAGAAACAGCGGCAGAAGCGCCTGACCTGGGCTACAGAGAAGCAACACTGGACTGTTGCTCAGTGGTCCAAAGTACTTTTTTCGGATGAAAGCAAATTTTGCATGTCATTCGGTAATCAAGGTGCCAGAGTCTGGAGGAAGACTGGGGAGAGGGAAATGCCAAAATGCCTGAAGTCCAGTGTCAAGTACCCACAGTCAGTGATGGTCTGGGGTGCCATGTCAGCTGCTGGTGTTGGTCCACTGTGTTTTATCAAGGGCAGGGTGAATGCAGCTAGCTATCAGGAGATTTTGGAGCACCTCATGCTTCCATCTGCTGAAAAGCTTTATGGAGATGAAGATTTAATTTTTCAGCACGACCTGGCACCTGCTCACAGTGCCAAAACCACTGGTAAATGGTTTACTGACCATGGTATTACTGTGCTCAATTGGCCTGCCAACTCTCCTGACCTGAACCCCATAGAGAATCTGTGGGATATTGGGAAGAGAAAGTTGAGAGACGCAAGACCCAACACTCTGGATGAGCTTAAGGCTGCTACCGAAGCATCCTGGGCCTCCATAACACCTCAGCAGTGCCTCCATAACACCTCAGCAGTGCCACAGGCTGATTGCCTCCATGCCACGCCGCATTGAAGCAGTCATTTCTGCAAAAGGATTCCCGGCCAAGTATTGAGTGCATAACTGAACAGAATTATTTGAAGGTTGACTTTTTTTTTAATTAAAAACACTTTTCTTTTATTGGTCGGATGAAATATGCTAATTCTTTGAGATAGGAATTTTGGGTTTTCATGAGCTGTATGCCAAAATCATCAATATTAAAACAATAAAAAGGCTTGAACTACTTCAGTTGTGTGTAATGAATCTAAAATATATGAAAGTCTAATGTTTATCAGTACATTACAGAAAATAATGAACTTTATCACAATATGCTAATTTTTTGAGAACCACCTGTATTAAATCCTTTGACATTTAGTCCCGGGACCCCATGACACGGGGGCCACACACCTATTAGAAATCGGATGTACTGGACCAATCGGCTGTGTGTTGAGTACATGAGATGTAATTTAATATTCACATGTTTGGTGACGGCCTCCCCGTCTCTCCTAGAACTGCCTGGTGAGATACGATGACAGCGGATACACCGCCGTGGTGGGAGATTTCGGATTGGCTGAGAAGATACCGGACCGCAGGTGAGACCTCCCGGGGTCATGTGACCACAAGCTCGGGAGCTGTTTATCGTCTAGGAATCTGAAGCGGTGGCCTCCGCTCTCTGTGTTCCCCATGTGTCCACGTCTTCCACACGTGGCAGATGGTGGCAGATAATGTATTTAAAATTGAATAATTCTGAATTCTATTTTATTTTTATTACTTATTATGTACTGCTGCTTATATTTTCCAAAATGATTTAGTTTGATTACAATTTATTTTTATTTGATTATTATTATTTGTGTTTTTACTTTCTATTATATATTTTATGTATTTAATTTAATTTATTTTATTTTTTATTGCAATTTATTTCACTTTTTATATGACAAAGATTATCATCCATTTTAATTTGACTAATATGTATGTATGTGTGTGTGTGTGTGTCAAATTTAGAAATGGATGATGATAATCTTCATCAGCATATGAAAACTGAAATAAATTGCAATATAAAATAAATACGATTTAATACATAAAATATATAATAGAAAATAAAACACAAATAATTATCAAATTGTAGTCAAACTAATGTATTTTATTAAATTCATTACAATTTAATCATAACATAATATATTTTTTTATTATTATTTATTTTTAACTTATTTTCTATATTTATTTTGAGTCTAATATTTTTAAGTACGTTTATGTTTTTTTCTATTTGTTTTTGTTTTTATTATTGTTGTTGTTTTTGCTTTTATATCTGTAGTTTGTATTTATATATTTTCTGTAGTCTTTTTTATTATTTGATTACATGATTTATTTTTTTTGCAAATACACAAAACTGTGTGTGTGTATGTATGTATGTGTGTGTAGATATAGATATAGATATAGAGATATATATATATATATAAATACATTTTTTTGCATTGTATTTCATGCATGTTTATTTTGTTTCAGTAGTGTGTGTATGTATGTGTAATATATGTATGTGTGTGTGTGTGTGTATATATATGTGTATGTGTGTGTGTATATATATATATATAATGTGTGTGTGTGTGTGTGTGTGTGTGTGTGTGTGTATATAATATATATGTGTGTGTGTGTGTGTGTGTGTATATATATATATATATATATATATATATATAAATAATATTATACATACACACACTATTAAAACAAAATGAACATACATGAAATACAATGCAAAAAATAATTTTATATATATAAAAAAAATTATATACATACAGAGTTTTGTGTATTTGCAAAAAATTTTTATCCTATAATAAAAAAGACTACAGAAAATATATATAAATACAAACTACAGATATAAAAGCAATAATAAAAATAATCATAATAAAAACAAATAGAAAAAAAATAACGTACTTAAAAATGTTATTAGACTCAAAATAAATAGAAAATAAGTTAAAAATAATTATTAATAATAATAAAAAAAGTTATTAAATTGTAATGAAAAAAAAAAAAATATATATATATATATATATATATATATATATATATATATATATATATATATATATATATATATAATTTTTTTGCATTGTATTTCATGTATGTTCATTTTTTATATTTTATTACAAGTGCTGCTGGCATGGATCATAAAAGCCTGGCACCTCCCCCGGGCCGTGGCAGCACAGAGATGGTCCCCCATAGACACGAAATTTGGTTCAGTAACAGAAGTGAGAAATATTTGTGCCGACGCAGCACCTTTTACGCCCTGTAGTTTGCTCTTTGTCCCCGTGTAGCGTGTCACCATTTCATTCAGTCCGGCCGTCTCCGTTGCACTTCAGTTTCCCTTCTGCAGATTTTTCTTTTTGGATTAAAAAAATAAAAATCTTGTTGTCCTCCCTCCTCCTCCCAGTCTGCACTCTGCTGTATGGGAAATACAGAAGTCTGATACCGAGTTATATTTACATAAAGCCTATGCTGGTATATTTTTGTGTTTATATATATATATATATACACACAGAGCTGAATTAAATTGTGTCTTTTTATATCTGCCCGGAGTTCCCCTTTAAATCCTGTGCTGGAGGGGGGGGCGTCGCCGCGATCTGGTGTCACCCTCAGGTCTGCGGATCAGATATCTGGCTGATGAATAATTACTGAGTTTAATAACGCGAGTCCCTGACCTCTGCAGCGCCGTCACACACCGCGTCCCCCGGGGAGATCCAAGGTAATAGTAGAAGGGAGGATTGTACAGGGAAGGCGTCTTCCTTTTTCAGATTTCCTTTTTTATGTTTTTTTATTTCCTTATTATCTCAGCTGATCATATGAAAAAGTCTAGGGTGAAATTGATAGTTTGTGTCTCTGCCCCTCCCACAATGGGGAGATTTCCTGCAGTGGTTTGTGTCTCTGCCCCTCCCACAATGGAGAGATTTCCTGCAGTAGTTTGTGTCTCTGCCCCTCCCACAATGGTGAGATTTCCTGCAGTGGTTTGTGTCTCTGCCCCTCCCACAATACTGATATGCCCCTCCCACAATACTGATATGCCCCTCCCACAATACTGACATACCCCCAGTAGTTTGTGTCTGCCCCTCCCACAATGGGGAGATTTCCTGCAGTAGTTTGTGTCTCTGCCCCTCCCACAATACTGAGATTTCCTGCAGTGGTTTGTGTCTCTGCCCCTCCCACAATGGGGAGATTTCCTGCAGTAGTTTATGCCTCTGCCCCTCCCACAATGGGGAGATTTCCTGCAGTAGTTTGTGCCTGCCCCTCCCACAATACTGAGATTTCCTGCAGTGGTTTGTGTCTCTGCCCCTCCCACAATGGTGAGATTTCCCTGCAGTAGTTTGTGTCTCTGCCCCTCCCACAATACTGAGATTTCCTGCAGTAGTTTGTGTCTCTGCCCCTCCCACAATGGTGAGATTTCCTGCAGTAGTTTGTGTCTCTGCCCCTCCCACAATGGGGAGATTTCCTGCAGTAGTTTGTGTCTCTGCCCCTCCCACAATACTGATATGCCCCTCCCACAATACTGACATACCCCCAGTAGTTTGTGTCTGCCCCTCCCACAATGGGGAGATTTCCTGCAGTAGTGGCACCACTGTTTGGTGGGAGCCCCAGAAAGATACAAGATGGCAGCAATGGGGGGGGGGTCCGTCTGCCACCATCTTGGTTTTGGGGGGTGTTTCCCTTTTATGAGCCTCTGTGTGGTGTGAAGATGCTGTGATTTGTGTACGCCCCCCCCTCACCTTCCCGGCCTCTCTCTTCCAGTCAGACGGAGCCGCTCACAGTGGTTGGCTCCCCGTATTGGATGGCCCCCGAGGTGCTGCGCGGTGACCTGTACAACGAGAAGGTAATCTTTTCCGTATTTATCACCTCGGTGACCGGAAGCCGAGTATGACCTCCCCTCACCCGCTTTCCCTCTCCTCCTCCTCCAGGCCGACGTCTTCTCCTTTGGGATCGTATTGTGTGAGATAATCGCCCGGATTCCAGCCGATCCCGACTATCTTCCCCGAACAGAGGTGAGTCGCTCACAAGGTGTCTCCACCGGGCGGGTCTCTGTAGAGATCTACCTTGTGATTGGCTGGAGGGTAAAACCGAATGAATGTTTACTGTCTATGTATGTCGGGTCTTTAACAGAGTAAAGAGGCCAAAACCTATCCGTACCCGTCACCAGATCCCTGTCCTACCATCCGTACCCATCACCAGATCCCTGTCCTACCGTCCATACCCATCACCAGATCCCTGTCCTACCATCCGTACCCATCACCAGATCCCTGTCCTACCGTCCATACCCATCACCAGATCCCTGTCCTACCGTCCGTACCCATCACCAGATCCCTGTCCTACCGTCCGTACCCATCACTAGATCCCTGTCCTACCGTTCGTACCCATCACCAGATCCCTGTCCTACCGTTCGTACCCATCACCAGATCCCTGTCCTACCGTCTGTACCCATCACCAGATCCCTGTCCTACCGTCTGTACCCATCACCAGATCCCTGTCCTACCGTCTGTACCCATCACCAGATCCCTGTCCTACCGTCTGTACCCATCACCAGATCCCTGTCCTACCGTCTGTACCCATCACCAGATCCCTGTCCTACCGTCTGTACCCATCACCAGATCCCTGTCCTACCGTCTGTACCCATCACCAGATCCCTGTCCTACCGTCTGTACCCATCACCAGATCCCTGTCCTACCGTCCGTACCCATCACCAGATCCCTGTCCTACCGTCCCTGCCCATCACCAGATCCCTGTCCTACCGTCCCTACCTAGATCGCCAGGCTCCTGTCCTACCGTCCCTGCCCATCACCAGATCCCTGTCCATCACCAGATCCCTGTCCTACCGTCCCTGCCCATCACCAGATCCCTGTCCTACCGTCCGTACCCATCACCAGATCCCTGTCCTACCGTCCCTACCCATCACCAGATCCCTGTCCTACTGTCCCTGCCCATCGCCAGATCCCTGTCCTACCGTCCGTACCCATCGCCAGATCCCTGTCCTACCGTCCCTGCCCATCGCCAGATCCCTGTCCTACCGTCCGTACCCATCACCAGATCCCTGTCCTACCGTCCGTACCCATCACCAGATCCCTGTCCTACCGTCCCTGCCCATCACCAGATCCCTGTCCTACCGTCCGTACCCATCACCAGATCCCTGTCCTACCGTCCGTACCCATCACCAGATCCCTGTCCTACCGTCCGTACCCATCACCAGATCCCTGTCCTACCGTCCGTACCCATCACCAGATCCCTGTCCTACCGTCCGTACCCATCACCAGATCCCTGTCCTACCGTCCCTGCCCATCACCAGATCCCTGTCCTACCGTCCCTCCCCATCACCAGATCCCTGTCCATCATCAGATCCCTGTCCTACCGTCCCTGCCCATCACCAGATCCCTGTCCTACCGTCCGTACCCATCACCAGATCCCTGTCCTACCGTCCGTACCCATCACCAGATCCCTGTCCTACCGTCCGTACCCATCACCAGATCCCTGTCCTACCGTCCCTACCCATCACCAGATCCCTGTCCTACCGTCCCTGCCCATCGCCAGATCCCTGTCCTACCGTCCGTACCCATCGCCAGATCCCTGTCCTACCGTCCCTGCCCATCACCAGATCCCTGTCCTACCGTCCCTGCCCATCACCAGATCCCTGTCCATCACCAGATCCCTGTCCTACCGTCCCTGCCCATCACCAGATCCCTGTCCTACCGTCCCTGCCCATCACCAGATCCCTGTCCTACCGTCCCTGCCCATCACCAGATCCCTGTCCTACCGTCCGTACCCATCACCAGATCCCTGTCCTACCGTCCGTACCCATCACCAGATCCCTGTCCTACCGTCCGTACCCATCACCAGATCCCTGTCCTACCGTCCGTACCCATCACCAGATCCCTGTCCTACCGTCCGTACCCATCACCAGATCCCTGTCCTACCGTCTGTACCCATCACCAGATCCCTGTCATACCGTCTGTACCCATCACCAGGCTCCTGTCGTCCCGTCCCTACCTAGATCACCAGGCTCCTGTCGTCCCGTCCCTACCTAGATCACCAGGCTCCTGTCGTCCCGTCCCTACCTAGATCACCAGGCTCCTGTCGTCCCGTCCCTACCTAGATCACCAGGCTCCTGTCGTCCCGTCCCTACCTAGATCACCAGGCTCCTGTCGTCCCGTCCCTACCTAGATCACCAGGCTCCTGTCGTCCCGTCCCTACCTAGATCACCAGGCTCCTGTCGTCCCGTCCCTACCTAGATCACCAGGCTCCTGTCGTCCCGTCCCTACCTAGATCACCAGGCTCCTGTCCTACCGTCCCTACCTAGATCACCAGGCTCCTGTCGTCCCGTCCCTACCTAGATCACCAGGCTCCTGTCGTCCCGTCCCTACCTATATCACCAGGCTCCTGTCGTCCCGTCCCTACCTAGATCACCAGGCTCCTGTCCTACTGTCCCTTCCTATATCGCCAGGCTCCTGTCCTACCGTCCCTACCTAGATCACCAGGCTCCTGTCCTACTGTCCCTACCTAGATCACCAGGCTCCTGTCCTACCGTCCCTACCTAGATCACCAGGCTCCTGTCCTACTGTCCCTACCTAGATCACCAGGCTCCTGTCCTACTGTCCCTACCTAGATCACCAGGCTCCTGTCCTACCGTCCCTACCTAGATCACCAGGCTCCTGTCCTACCGTCCCTACCTAGATCACCAGGCTCCTGTCCTACTGTCCCTACCTAGATCACCAGGCTCCTGTCCTACTGTCCCTACCTAGATCACCAGGCTCCTGTCCTACTGTCCCTGCCTAGATCACCAGGCTCCTGTCGTCCCATCCATGCCTAGATTGCTGGACTCCTTAAGGTTATGGCTTGTGGTTTTCTTCTTTTTCATGTAAAGTGATTAGTGTTCAGTTTAAAGAGGACCTCTGCATTGGAAGATGCATCCAAAAACAAAGGCAAGCAGGGGGCCCAGGACTGGTCATCGGTATTTTCTGTGGTCTCCCTGCAACTGATCTTTACCCTATTACTGACCTACCATGTCTTGTTCTGTCTGTGTGTGTGTGTGGGGCTATTAATGTGTCTCGGGTGGCCATCTTGGTAGATGGGCAGGGCTTTGCTTCGTCATGTCAGAGCCGCCCTCCCGGTGGGGGAATATTCGGGAAGCAGCAAAAGAGGTGAAGGAAGTACAGGTTTACTGATTGAATGAAGCAGAAGCAGGGAGATCCTTTCACTGCAGGTCCTCGGGTACAACTTCCTCTCCAGCAAAGAGAACAATGAGCCGGACCGTATGGACATCACCCATCTCTTTCCATATATGGTGAGGTTGGCAGTCAGAAGCAACCAGGGAAGAAATTACACAACCCTCAGGGGATGCTCCCTTCCGGCTTCCTTCCCTCTAAATGATGGCTTACGGGGGGACATGGCCCATGTGTGTTGTGCCGTTTTTGTTCGTTCATCTCCTTGTGTCTTTCCCTGCAGGATTTTGGTCTGGACATCAAGTCGTTTCGGGAAATGGTTGAGCCGGACTGTCCCCCCGCCTTCCTCCAGCTGGCCTTCCACTGTTGTTGGGTAAAAAACACCTCCATATCTATAAAGTGTGATGATATGAGGGGAGCTGTACCCGGACATGTCGTTGTAGCACCTTACCGGACATTGAAGGAAACCCGGACTGTCATGGTTTAGTGGCCTTTAAGGGAACCTGTAACCAGACCGTTCATTTCAACAATCTTCTCATAAAACCATTAGATTATATTAGATTATATGTGCATTTTATGTACTTTCGGCCTGGTCTTTACCTGTTCAACCCTCCTTTTGTGTAGATGTCCAAAAGCCCTGGGTGCCGCCATCTTGGATGGAATGTCAGCAGACTCGGATCTGACACTCTAGAGCAGCCTTTCTCAACCTTCTACCATAGGGGAACACCTAAAATGATTTTAAGGTCTTCAGAAAACCAAACAATCGGGGTTAATGGGGAAAAATTCTGCTAACGTTGGTCAGTTGGAAATAGGCTTTGGCCCCAGAACTTTGTAGGCCCCATCCAATAAGAGGTCATACTGCCACAGCTCAAGGAGCCCTAGCAGTCCTTGGAACTCTGATTGAGAATGGCTGCTCTATATTATTCCCTTTCCCCCCTCTGTGGTGGATCAGTTTTCAGAGGGCAGTTAACACGTGGCTAGGAGGCAATGTGTTGCCCCCTTACTTGCTGTTTTGACATCGAAAGACAGCAAACCTACCTAGATCACCAGGCTCCTGTCCTACCGTCCCTACCTAGATCACCAGGCTCCTGTCCTAACGTCCCTACCTAGATCACCAGGCTCCTGTCCTACCGTCCCTACCTAGATCACCAGGCTCCTGTCCTACCGTCCCTACCTAGATCACCAGGCTCCTGTCCTACCGTCCCTACCTAGATCACCAGGCTCCTGCCCTACCGTCCCTACCTAGATCACCAGGCTCCTGCCCTTCCGTCCCTACCTAGATCACCAGGCTCCTGCCCTTCCCGTCCCTACCTAGATCACCAGGCTCCTCGCCTACCGTCCCTACCTAGATCACCAGGCTTCTGCCCTACCGTCCCTACCTAGATCACCAGGCTCCTGCCCTACCGTCCCTACCTAGATCACCAGGCTCCTGCCCTTCCCGTCCCTACCTAGATCACCAGGCTCCTGTCCTACTGTCCCGTCCCTACCTAGATCACCAGGCTCCTGCCCTTCCCGTCCCTACCTAGATCACCAGGCTCCTGCCCTTCCCGTCCCTACCTAGATCACCAGGCTCCTGTCCTACCGTCCCTACCTAGATCACCAGGCTCCTGTCCTACCGTCCCTACCTAGATCACCAGGCTCCTGCCCTACCGTCCCTACCTAGATCACCAGGCTCCTGTCCTACCATCTACCTTGTATACATAGATCGCCAGATTCCTGTATGGCGGTTGCGGTTCGGCCCCCTTCATTTAAATTGGACTTAATGTTTTAATGTACATCCCTGAGTAGTTACTTGTTCCTCTTTAGGTGGGTGATTGCTGGTGGTATTGGGCAGTAAGACTGTAGCTCAACCTGTTTTGATCGCCCCCTGGCTGCCCAAGTGAACAAGTCCTACAAATCTACAGCAAACCTTCTTAATACAGATTTGCACTCAACTGGGATAGCAGGCTTTCCAATCCCCAAGGCCACAAAGTAGCACAGTATCATATTGCCCCTCCAACATGCTTCACAGTTGTGATACATTTTTTAATGTTTTCCTGCCTCCACAGTACATTGTCCCAGAAACATTGGGTCCCCTTACCCACAGGAAATTTTGCAGAAATGGGTCCCTTGAAGAATTGAGTTCCCTCCCCCTCATAATATTGTCCCAAAAGAATTGGTTCCCCTTCCCCACAGAACATTGTCCCAGAAGAATTGGGTCCCCTTGCCCACAGAACGTTGTCCCAGACGAATTGGGTCCCCTTCCCCACAGAACGTTGTCCCAGAAGAATTGGGTCCCCTTCCCCACAGAACGTTGTCCCAGACGAATTGGGTCCCCTTGCCCACAGAACGTTGTCCCAGACCAATTGGGTCCCCTTGCCCACAGAACGTTGTCCCAGGCGAATTGGGTCCCCTTCCCCACAGAATGTTGTCCCATTCGAATTGGGTCCCCTTCCCCCAGAACGTTGTCCCAGACGAATTGGGTCCCCTTCCCCACAGAACGTTGTCCCAGACGAATTGGGTCCCCTTCCCCACAGAACGTTGTCCCAGACGAATTGGGTCCCCTTCCCCACAGAACGTTGTCCCAGACGAATTGGGTCCCCTTCCCCACAGAACGTTGTCCCAGACGAATTGGGTCCCCTTCCCCACAGAACGTTGTCCCAGACGAATTGGGTCCCCTTCCCTACAGAACGTTGTCCCAGACGAATTGGGTCCCCTTCCCTACAGAACGTTGTCCCAGACGAATTCGGTCCTCCTTCCTCACAGAACGTTGTCCCAGAAGAATTGGGTCCCCTTGCCCACAGAACGTTGTCCTAGACGAATTGGGTCCCCTTCCCCACAGAACGTTGTCCCAGACGAATTGGGTCCACTTCCCCACAGAACGTTGTCCCAGAAGAATTGGGTCCCCTTCCCCACAGAACGTTGTCCTAGACGAATTGGGTCCCCTTTTCCACAGAACGTTGTCCCAGACGAATTGGGTCCCCTTCCCCACAGAGATCATTGTCTCAGAAAAATTGGGTCCCCTCACAGCTCCCAGCACACCGACTGAGCTGTCAGATGACATCTCTTGATCCCGGCTTTTGATTGGGTGTCAGTGGGACAGGCTCCTGATCATATGACCTCTGTGAGAACCAATCACAGCAGTCGCATGATATAGAACCCATGCCACCTTCTGGCATTAAAGCCCACCAGGCAACGTAAAGGGGGTTACATTTGGTCTTGTGTAATCAGTCAGGTTTATATGTTCTATTGAAGGTGACGCCTTTTTCTGTTCATCCATAGATGGCGCCTGACTCCAGGCAGTCCTTCAGTGAGGTGAGCCTGCGACTTGAAGACATCATGGAGGAGATGGATGTGATGAAGACTCCAAACAGAAGCCAGAAGGAGGTGTCGGAGTTGATAACCCCAGGCAGTGGTGAGTATGAAGATATGGGTGGATAGCGGCTCCTGATTGGTCTCTCATCAATATGCCATGTCGGTGAAGGGAACTGACTTGGATTTTTTTTTATACTTGTATTATATAAAAATGTAAAGAAGTGGTTTCCTCAGATGAACAGCTCTTACCACGAAGAACCCTTTCTATACATAGGCAGAAATGATTTCATTCTCATCCATTGAAAGACACAGAAATTCAGAAACTGTCGGGTTATACTGCTGCCTACAGGAAACGGGGAAAACTCTAGAGCATCCCATGATACACCCTCCTACTCCCAGCATACCATTTCTTTCTTTCTTTCTTTCTTTCTTTCTTTCTTTCTTTCTTTCTTTCTTTCTTTCTTTCTTTCTTTCTTTCTTTCTTTCTTTCTTTCTTTCTTTCTTTCTTTCTTTCTTTCTTTCTTTCTTCTTCTTCCTTTTTCTACTATTGAGTCCTCATTTTATCACTGCTTGAGCTGCTCTCTACACGGGTATCTATCTAAATTGGTCTTTCCCAAGCCTGGCTTTGGTGTGCCAATAACAGGACCCCATTGGACTTGGCGTTTTATGGGTCTAATCCATCCATGGCCTTTGGGGCCTGGGTTTCCAAGGAGGCGCACTTTCCAGGTCCAGTTTGAAATATATGGCCACTTTGCAATATGCCCAGTCTATTAGCCTTTTAATAAATCAATCCCTCCTGTGCCTACTAGGTCAGCCATGACCAACTTTGACTGTTCCTCACCCAGATCAGGATCTGAATCCTCATTGTTACCCAGCGACCTTGCAGTAATACTTTCATGACCTGTCTGTCTCTTACCTGGTCTGTGTATCAGCCTTAGGGCTTGTACTCTCACACCTGCATGGTTAAGTAACCTTCCCTCAGTTTGGCTCCACCCTCGCCTCAACAGGAACCACTATTTGACACTGTGTTCTCCAAGCCTGCCTTGCCGTGCAATATTGTGTGTTTGGTTTCCTGCTTGCCGTGTGCTCTTTTTGTCTCCGTTACTGATCTTGGCCCGTTTTCGACTATCCCTGCCTGCTTGTGACCCTGACCTTTGGCGTGCTCTCTGTTAATCCTTGTCTGCTAGTCGTCCGACCTTTTGGCTTATCCCCTTACTATAACTTGTTATCCTGAGCTGCTGCTCCCTCTCTATCCTCCTGTAGCCTACTGTGAACGTGAGCTGGGGGGGCGCGACCTGGAGCCAGTTGCAGCGCAGTACATCCTCACCACTAGAGGCCCTGGTGAACACCTGCTGGCTTTTAGAATCCGCGCCCTGGGGAATCTTATGCTCTAGCTCAGGGGTCTCCAAAGATTCTAAACAAAGGGCCGGTTTATTGTCCTTCAGACTCTTGGAGGGCTGGACTTTGGCCAGCGGGAGTGGAAATTTTCCTGGTATCATTGTTAGTAAACATCTGGTATTAGGGGGAGGAATAGTGCTCTATTAGTTGTGTCAGTAGGAGAAATGGTGCTCCATTGTCGGTGTCAGATGGCAGAATAGTGTCTCGCATCAGTGGGAGGGATAGTGCCCCAAGGGCCGGATAAAGGCAAGCAAAGGGCCACATCCGGCCCTCGGGCCGCAGTTTGGAGACCACTGCTCTAGCTCATTGTGGGATTCATGTTGGTGCTCCAGTGTACCTGCTTTTCTGAACCACCCATAGTTCCTTCCGCAGCAGTCAGCTGTAGGGTCCACTACATTAGCGGTAGACTCCTGACCCCAACGGTGTGCATCCGTCACCTGGCCTCAGGTGACCTGACGCCCTAATACTTCTCAGAGCTTGACTCTTGTGTTGAACCTAGTACCCTTTTTCCTGGAATCCTTGTTGTGGGATACTTGGATGACCTCTGGTGAAGAGAGAAGGTGTCATGCATAAGAGCAGCAGGTTGACTTTCCATGTCCTCCTTCTGGTAATGTCGGAAGTTTCCCATATCTGGTATCATCTGCTATCGGATGCGGGCAATGGCAGCTCTTTGGCAGCAGGCAGTCCCGGTTCTGTTGGACCTGTTGGCTTGTTGCTGGGTGCCCACCGCTCCATTGGATGGCTTTTGGATGTCCTGACAATATCATTTGAATTCCTGTGTCCCTAAATGGGTGAGAAGGAAAATATGACTTTGTGCTCCTGTTAAATCTGTTTCTTGGAGTGTATTGAAGAGCACAGAGCCCACCTTCCTTTTTGTTCTCATCATGCTGTTGGTTCTGCTGGATACAAACTGTGGCATGTTTTCCTGTAGGGGTGCAATATAACCCAATGTTATCTGAATTCCTATGTCCCTTATTGACTCCATGTAAAGGATATTTTTTTTCCTCTATCCTACTCAACTATAGGAGAAAAGAGAGTGGGTCAAGAGTATAGGGGCAGTTGTTGAGGCTGGCCTTACACATATACCCACCCAGAAGGGTTATAATGGACTATCACGGTACTAACATACAACAAGGTTTTTTAGTGTAAAAAATAAGTTTAATACATATAAAATGATCTACAAGAAAATTCAATAAAATATCAACCACCGTTGAAGTGGAATATAGACAGTTCTTTCCTCAACAAGTTTCGCGGAATGGAACCGCTTCTTCAGGAGGAGATGTCCGAAGAAGCAAATAATACAGTAAGATACATAGTAAATACAGTATGATACAGTCAATGCAAAAATACAGCACACAATATAATACGGAGATCGGCTCGACCCAAATGGTCAGGCCAGATTGTGCAAGGAAGCTACCTGAAAGATTGTCGTATGTTGGTACCGAGATAGTCCATTATAACCCTTCGGGGGTGAGTATATGTGTACAGCCAGCCTCAGCAACTTCCCCTATACTCTTATCACTCCCTCTGTTCCCCTATATTAATTTGGATGATGGTACTTTATTATGTTTTTTTTTTATATTATTTTATGTGAGGCTATACTCAAAACCTTTGCATATCCTACACAACTAATGTTGTCTTCTTGTTCTTAGAATTAACATACTACTTTAATCTTTTTTTTTTTTTTTTTTTTTTTTTTTTTTTTTTCCTTAAGGTGAAAGGAGACCTTCGTTGCTCTCAGATAATCAGGAACGATCATGGGATCTTCCATCGCCCCCTGACCAGCGATTGTCCCGCAGCCAATCGGACATGTTCTCTCTCCAGCCGCCGCTCTTGCAGCGCTCTCAGGATCTGTACAATGACCTCATGCATGACGCTCCTGCCCGCATTAACCCTTTCTCTCAGAGAGAAGACCTGAAGGGTGGAAGAATAAAGCTTTACGACACCCCAAGCAAATCAGTCATTTCATTGACATTTGACCTTCCACCCCCACTGTCCTACCAGTCCAGCAGTCCGGTCACCCCGGAGCCCATGGTGGATGCCCAGTGTGACTTCTCGGAGATGATGGGCAGACCAAGGCGCTGCCGCTCTCTTCCGTCCTCTCCTGAGATAACGCGGAGAGGAAGTCTGTGCCCCATCACCACCCCGGTACAGAGAGGTCTCCACTTTAAAGGGGAAAGTTGTGACATTGATGTAAGTTCTGTACAAACGGATGGAAGCAATAGGACAGTCAATGGGTTCTTACAGAATGATTTTCAGAATTCTGTGGCGACTCCCACCACTAATCTGCTCCAAAGTCTAAATTCTCCAATGAATCTGGAATCCGGTGGGGTGACAGAATCTCTGCTTGATAAAGACTGGACATTAAACACGAGCGCTGGTGCGTGTGGCCAGGAAGTGAGACAGTTTGGTGGGGCTCTCATAGACTACATGAAGGAGGAGTCCACAGAAAAGAAAGCCCTAAATCCAAACAGTGAACAGTTGGCAAAAAACACTAGTCCCCCAAGTACTGATGACCCGAGGGAAAAAGACTCTGCAGAGAACTCTATTGGTGTTTCAGATTGGGAGGTCAAAGCTTTATCCCCAGATCTTCACCCTCATGGAACGAAGAGTCAACCTGGGGGTCCAGAGATCCCAAAGCCTCACGAGAGTTCAAAGGACTGGAATCAACGGTGGAAACCTAATGGGACAATGTCAGGAGACAATGCGGAACTTGTGCGGCCGGAGATTGGAGAGCCCATGGATTGTTCAAGCAGTCCGGAGAGCACAGAAGAGAACACTTTTTGTAGGAGGCTGTCGCAGGTGCGGGCCAATGGATCGCTTCCCGCTCGCCTGACTCCTCCTCACTCTTCATCGTCTTCTACACCTTTGTCTTCCCGTTCCCCCTCTCCCCCTGTAAGCACATGGCAGCAGGAACCACCAGGTGTCCCCAACAGCATAAGTCTTTCGGACAATAACAATGTAGTCCGCAGCAAGCCCATCGGATGGGTTGGCTTGCGGCATCCCCACCCTCTAGGTTCAATGGAGGGCAACCTATGGGAGGGTAGCTTACCAGGCCTGGGGTGTGAAGGAGCCGAGAGCGGAAGCATGGCTCCTCTGCATGCTTCCTCCAGTTCAGTCCTGGACCACGAAGAGACAGTATCCTGTCCTATCTGCTGCCTAGGGAGCTTCAGCTTCATATCGGTGTGTCGCCGTTCACCTCCAGACTCCTCCCGATATCAAAACCTGAACTGCGAGTCGAGTCGCGGCCTCATCCGCACAGCCCCGCGGCTTGGCACGCCCAGGCCAGGTCCAAGCAGGAAGCTGCCAGAAGCGCAAACTTAGCGATTTCCAAGTACTGTAGCTTTTCGGAAAGTCTTCTGATGCACGGGACACTTTTTGTGAGGGCTTTGTTTACAAACATGGAGCCGCTGTGATGGTTTATGTCCAAGTCCATGCGTTCTTTTTGCTCCGAGTTTGCACTTAGCTTTGGCCGACTACTGGTGCGAGCTACGTAATACTAATTTAATGTTTTTGTTGAAAGAAAAAATTCTTACGCATTGATGCACAAGCATGGCTACAATTTAGGGGCCTGTTATTTATTTATGAATGAGATAGAAGAGGACTCGGTTGATGAGTTTAATTACCAGCAAGGCACAAGCAGTTCTGCTCTCCTTCCTTCTGTTTAATGTGTCGCGTCTTTCCAGCCACGGGAAACTCAAAGTTCTGAGGAACCCTTTCAATGGACGTATCCAACGCTCCCCTTCCACCTAATGCTATTTGTATGACTCACGCTTGGTGAGCAGGAAATGATCACTCTTAGAGGTTTTGTGGTCACCTGAGCCACATCATGTCCCACCTATCGGTGCCACTTCTCGCCGGGACAGAATTGTTCAAATTCAATGTCCGTCACTCCCTTGCTCCTGCCTCTTCCTGGCTATCGATTGATTTCATGGTTAATTGAAGTGTTTGCCAAATGGATTTTTTTAGAAAGTTTTGAGTGGGGAAAGATTATTATAATACCTGTCCCGGTTTGTATTGGTATTGGTATCGGGGCTTCATTAGAGGGATTTCCTGTCCTACTGAAAGCCAGTAAAGGAAAATCTCCAACGAAGAAAAATTGGCAAGTGCAAAGTCTGAGATCGCCAAACAAAAGGTCTAATAGTCCAAGGTCTTCTAATATTAATATTTATATTCGTTAACTAGGAGCACCAACGTGTTTCGGCGCTCATAGCACCTTTCTTCTAAAAAATAGTAGCATGTTGGCTTAATTCATTTTGGTGTATTGTTTGAGTGTGCCAATTGAAAGGTCTAAGAGTCCAAAGTCATCTAATAGTGATATTGGTTCACAACAAGATAACAAGGAAGGCCAGCGTGTTTCGGCACTGGTGGCTCCACCTTTTCTACACGATAGACATATGAATACTCATGCCGGCTTAATTCATATTGGCGTATAGTCTGAGAGTGCCAAAGCGAAAGGTCTAAGAGTCCAAGGTCTTCGAATATCGATATTGGCTCACAAGATTACAAGGAGTGCCAACGTGTTTCGGCACTCCATAGCGCCTCCCTTCTAGAAAATAGACATATGAATACTTATGTTTGCTTTAATTCATATTGGTGTATTGTCTGAGTGTTCCAAACAAAAGGTCTAAGAGTCCGAAGTCATCTAATAGTGATATTGGTTCATAACAAGGAAGTCCAGCGTGTTTCGGCACTGGTGGCTCCACCTTTTCTATACAGTAGATATATGAATACTCATGCCGGCTTGATTCATATTTGGTGTATAGTCTGAGAGTGCCAAAACGAAAGTTCTAAGAGTCCAAGGTCTTCTATATTGATATTGGTTCACAAGATAAAAAGGAACACCAACGAGTTTCGGCACTCCATAGCTCATCCCTTTTATAAAATGGACCTATGAATACCTATGTTTTACAATAGACATATGAATACTCATGCCGGCTTAATTCATATTGGTATATATTCTGAGGGTGCCAAAAGGAAAGTTCTAAGAGTCCAAGGTCTTCTAATTTCGATATTGGTTCACAAGATAACAAGGAGCACCAATGTGTGTCGGCACTCATAGCTCCTCCCTTCTATAAAATAAACATATGGATATTGATGTCAGCTTAATTCATATTGGTGTATAGTTTTAGAGCACCAGACGCAAAGGTCTAAGGCCCCGTACACACGACCGAGTTTCTCGGCAGAATTTAGCCAGAAACTCGATCGGAGCCGTATTCTGCCGAGAAACTCGGTCGTGTGTACACTTTTGGCCGAGGAAACCGACGAGGATCTCGTCGGGCCAAATAGAGAACATGTTCTTTATTTCCTCGTTAGTCAATGAGGAAACTTGGCTCGCCGAGATCCTCGGCGGCTTCACAAGGAACTCGACGAGCAAAACGATGTGTTTTGCCCGTCGAGTTTCTCGGACGTGTTTACGGGGCCTCAGTCCAAAGTCTTCTAATATTGATATTGGGTCACAACAAGATAACGAATCACACCAATGCGTTTTGGCACTCAAATATCTCCCTCCTTCTATAAAATACATATGAAGACCTTATTGGCTTAAGTTATATTAGCTCAGTTCTTGGGGTATATCGCCCAGGTATATATATTAAACCTTGGTATATTCTTATGTCCATTTTTATAGCCCCAGTAGAAAAAGGAGATCTTTGAGACCCAAAAAAGGCATTGGCTGTTTAGTGTTCTCTTGTGAACCAATACCCATGTTTAAAGATTTTAGGTATTCATAGGTCTATTGTACAGTCCTGAAGAAGGGAGCAATATTTGAGCCACCCAAAAGCATTGAATGTTTTGAGTTATCTTGTTGGCCAATATTACTATTAGCGCCTTTTAGGTATTTATGTCTCTTTTTGAAGCCCCAAAGTAGGAGATCTCCAAGATCTTGACTGCCTTTTGACTCTTGGACAAAGCCATTTGACTTCTTTCTATTCTGGGTTCCCTCTGTTAATGTTGAGACCGACCGCCTCACCTGAGATTTTGCGCCCTTTACTAAGAAGTTTGACCTATTGATGACATGTATCCACCTTAAAAATCTAAAAAGAGGTGGGTTGTAGTCTTCTCCTACTCAACTAAAGAAAAGCCTTCTTTGTTCTCATTGGGTTAAATTTCTATAACGGAATCCTAGATCGCAATTAAAAAATGATGGGGGTGCAACTCTTCCCCACTTTATCCAAATAGAAGGTTTTGGCCAGACATACCCTTTAAGGCAGGGATCTCCAAACTACGACTCTCCCAGCTGTTGTGTCGTCCCATGAGGCATTTGTAAAAACTGGCCTTCACAGACATGACTAGCCCTGATGGGAATTGTAGTTTCTGAACAACTGGAGGGCCATAGTTTGGGGACCCCTGATTTTTAAGGCCTCATGCACATGGGCACTTGTGGCCATAGAAAACTTTAAATTTAAGTGTATATCTCTATCTGGGAGCTGCATACAGCCACCCATAGAAATCAGTGGCCGTAGGCGGGTATATGGCGGTACTTGCATAAACGTAATCTCTGTGTGGTCAGTTATAGCATTCCATGCTACATGTGGGACAGGGTCTGATTTTTATTTTTTTCACCATCGATGCAAAACTTTCGAAAAGTCCAAGAAGAAAAACGTCAGAATTCACGTTGGTGGCCAGAGTGGTGGAAAAATCTCTAAGACTGATCATGCAGCTTATTCCCTTCTAATGAACATGGCGCACACCTTGCGCAGATGTCGGTGTTGAGTTTGTTTGGGATGCATTTTGCACACGATTAGAAACAACAGCACTTATACCAGATGTTGCCGCAATTACTTTATACGTTTTCACAAGGATGAACAGACAATGGCCGCAGATGTGCCTATAAACAGCTGGCCTTTTTCCCTAACCATTTTTTTCAGCCCATAATGTGTGTTTGGAATACGGGGGAGGCAGAGCCATGCTGTATCCCAGCCCCTCTTGTATTGTAAGAGCATGTCGTGGGTGGATGAGGTGGAAAACGGAGCTTCTGTCCCAGTTGCGGGTGCTTCGGGTCAGGCCAGTTATGCAGTATTTCTGCAGGCACTGCCTTATGTTGGCGCTTCTGCCTATTTAATTGCCCCAACTTAAGTACAGTTTTCTTTCAGCTGCATAGGAAACGCTGTTCTTTGCAGATATTGGTGCCATTCCCAGCACTGCGCTGGGGTGTGAGGTGTACAGCTTGCTGCAGTTTGCCTGAACTGTAGTTTCCTCTGGACACTGCAGAGACTTTGAATCTAAGCACTTCAATGTGAGCAAAGCCTTAAAGCAAAAATCCACTTCTGATGACCATAAATATCCCCCCCTCCAGGTCAGGTACATACATTACAAGGATGCTAGAAATACTTTTTTTGTAGATCCTTGCCTGCTTCCGTTCTGTAGATGGTGAGCTAGACCAGTGTTTCTCAACTCCAGCCCTCAAGGCGCCCCAACAGCTCTTGTTTTCAGGATTTCCTTCAGATTAAACGGCTGTGGTAATTACTAAGGCAGTGAAGCTGATCAAACCACCTGTGCAAAATAATGGAAAGCCTGAAAACATGACCTGTTGGGGCGTCTTGAGGACTGGAGTTGAGAAACATTGAGCTAGACTATTCCAGTGCACTTGCTGAAAGGGAGCGCTAAGTGGGTAGGACCACATTGCTATTGCAACTTAAAAAAAGACACCCAGTATTGTTTAAGAAATACTCCTTAAAGTATCTCACTACAGATGAAAACTTCAAGTGGAATAAAGGCAACTAACCTCTTGCTGGCACTCGCCTTATGCAATGAATTGTGCTGCAGATCAGCTGGTAGATTGATCAGTATCATGAGATTAAATTTACCTGTGTAGTTTACCCGAACGTTTTAGAAAATGGGTTGTACAGAAATGTATATGGTATCCACTTTTAACTAAACTGGAGTTACCCTTTAAGGGGACAAGGCAACCCCCAGATCTTCCTAAATTTCCTCCCGTCTATATAGTGGCTCTAAAAAGAAACCCTGACCAGTCTGTGGTGGCTCTTATGAGTAACCCTAGCCCAACTATGGTGGCTCTCGTAAGGAACCATTACTCGTCTGTTGTGGCTCTTGTGAGTAACGATGAACCATCTATGGTGGCTCTTTTTAGGAACCCTGACCTGTCTATGGTGGCTCTGGTAATCCGGGCCCATTTTCGGTGGCTTTGGTATGGAACCCTTATTCATCTGTGGTGGCTCTTGTGAGGAACCCAGACCCATCTATGATGGCTCTAGTAAGGAACCCTTATTCGTCTGTGGTGGCTCTTGTGAGTAACCCTGATCTGTCTATGGTGGCTCTGGTAAGGAACCCGGACCCATCCATGGTGGCTCTGGTAAGGTACCCGGACCCATCTACGATGGCTCTAGTAAGGAACCCTTATTCGTCTGTGGTGGCTCTGGTAAGGAACCCAGACCCATCTATGGTGGCTCTGGTAAAGAACCCAGACCCATCTATGATGGCTCTAGTAAGGAACCCGTATTCGTCTGTGGTGGCTCTTGTGAGTAACCCTGACCCATCTATTGTGGCTCTGGTAAGGAACTGTAATGCTTCCAGTAATGTAAGACCTGTACATGACTCCCCTACTCCGCTGATGGCTTCTGACCTATGGTGAGACCTGAACCGATTCACTGGAGGATGCCATGCATTCTGAGCAATAATCCATAGTGAATTAATTGGCTGCTTCTTGGCTCGGTTCAGTTAACATAATTGCAAGTGTGAGGAAATGGTTTTATACTGAAAAAGTTTATAAAGTTAATCAAAATTTATGAAAATTAAGTTAAAAAAAATGCACAATTTTTGTAAAGGAAATTGATCACAATGGTGTTAAAACCTCAAAGGGGCACTAGGGCTAAAAGTGTATTACATGCTGTGTGATATTCCATTATTCTTTTGAGATTATTTGGTTTTGTTGGTAAAAGCAAGAAGGAAATGGTGAACTATTTGAACAGTTCTTTGGGGTTTTATCGTCTAACATTTGATGCATAGTATTTTTGTTGATTTTTAAAGGATAGGTTGTTCATCATTTTGCTCTCCATATTGAACCCTAGGAGAATAACATGCACATGTTGGTGTTGTATTATGCCTTTTACATAATGTTTGGCCCGTCGTTCTCATGATGGCACCATGGGATTGATCACCTGCTTCTGTGTCTTGAGCTCTTTTGATTTGTCTTCCTGAACCCCCCTCTGATCCATCGCAATCATTCATTGTGTTCCTGAACCCCCGTTGGATTCATCATAATCATTCACGGTGTTCCTGAACCTCTTTTGATCTAGTTGGTTATTGTATTCCTGAACTTAATCTGATCCATTGCAACTGTTCACTGTGGTCCTGAACCCCCTCTGATCCATAACACCTATTTATGTTCCTGAGCCCCCTCTGCTCCATCACATTTATTGAGTTCCTGACGTCATTGGATCCATAAAATTCATTGAATTCCTGAACCCCATTTGATCCATCACAATTGATCATTTAAGGTCCTGAAGCTCTTCTGATCGAACACCATTATTTAATATGTTTCTGAACTCTCTCTGATCCATCACAAATTGTGCTCTTGAACCCCTTGGATCCATCGCAGTTATTCATTATGTTCCTGAACTCCCAACTGGTCCATCACCATCATTCCTGGTGTTCCCGAACCCCCTCTGATCCATAACACCTATTTATGTTCCTGGGCCCCCTCTGTTCCATCACATTTATGGAGTTCCTGAATCCCATCTGGTCCATCACAATAATCAATGGTGTTCCCGAACCCCCTCTGATCCATAACACCTATTTATGTTCCTGGGCCCCCTCTGTTCCATCACATTTATGGAGTTCCCGAATCCCCTCTGGTCCATCACAATAATCAATGGTGTTCCTAAACCCCTTCTGTTCCCTAACCGTTATTATGTTCCTGAACCTCCATCTGACCATCACAATTATTCGTTGTGGTCCTTTACCCCCTCTGATCCATAACAATAATTTATTGTGGTCCTGAATCCCCTCTGGTCCATCACAATCCTTAATGGTGTTCCTGAACCCCCTCTGATCTATAAAATTTATTGTGGTCCTGAACCCCCTCCTGTTCCATCATATTGAGTTCCTGACGCCATCGGATCCATAAAATTCATTGAGTTCCTGAACCCCATTTGATCCATCACAATTGATCATTTGAGGTCCTGAAGATCTTCTGATCGAACACAATTATTTAATATGTTCCTGAACCCTCTCTGATCCATCACAAATTGTGTTCTTGAGCCCCTCAGATCCATCACAGTCATTCATTATGTTCCTGAACTCCCAACTGGTCCATCACCATCATTCCTGGTGTTCCCGAAACCCCTCTGATCCATCACGATTGTGTTCTTGGAACCCGCCCTCTCATCCATTGCAATTATTCATTATGTTTCCGCAAACCCCCGCCTGAGGCATCACCATCATTCATTGTGCTTCCAAACCCCCATCTGTTCCATCACAAATATTGCTCCAAGCACAGAACAGATCATCCCTGAGACACTCTAGCTGGGACCCGAGTCCCCTCTTTGGGGTAATATCTGAGACACAGGGCACTTGTTCTGTAGACCTGTACTGGTGCCAGTACGTATGCTTCTTTTGAGGAGCAATCCAGAGTTCAGCAGAGTATCAACAGCAACTGGTTATTCATGGAGAACACAAATTTACACACTATATCCCAGAAGACTTTCTACAATGTCCCGGGGATGTTTTTTTTTAAAAATATATAGAAGATGCTGAACAGGTTTTTCGACTTTCTTGCTGTGTTTTCCTTGTTTATATATAATGCTCCACAAGCAATTTTACAAAGAGTGACAATCTGAACCCAATCAAAATTGAGACAAGTCCATTCATAGTTGAGAATACAACTTTCTGTATAAAGAGAATTATTGCCCATTACTCGGCTACCCCCTAGACCAGTGGTCATCAACCCTGCCCTACAGGGCCCACTAACAGGCCAGGTTTTATGTATTATCATGGGGAGATGCAGTCTAGAATATTGCAATCACTGAGCAGCAAATGATATCACCTGTGATGTTTTTCAGTTATCTTGCAAACCTGGCCTGTTAGTGGGCCCTGTAGGGCAGGGTTGATGACCACTGCCCTAGACTAGTGGACTAGTGTCTACTGTTGACTTCGCTACTTCTGACAATCTGTGTTCATGCTCCTGTTGGATACGAGGCACTTATTTTGTAAAATGTCTCCAACAAGCACTTTATCCTGTGCATACACTTTTGACCTTTTTGCGCTAACCCCCCCCCCCCCTTCCGTGTTTTTCTACGAAGCACTTTATGTCCCGTCACTGAAGTCCCTCCTGAGATTACCCTGTGATGATCTGCACTTTGTCTTGGCTACTGACACTACATGTGAACTTGAGCACTTAACCCTTTTGTGACACACCCGGTGTGAGCACTGCCCCCTCTCTCACATCTCCTTTTTTAGCGATTTATTTGTGCTGAGCCTTTATATTTTCCGCCTTTTTACCCAAGCTCCTCTGACTGCACTCCGGAGATGGAGCCGTCTCTGTACATTGCTCTACACTACCTCAGTGCACATAATGCTCACCGTTATCCTGCCCCTAACTAATCTTATTATACTCCTGTACTTTGGTTTTTTGAGTCCCGTCCAGCTCACTGTATATGAAGCTTTGTCTACTACTAGTTGGTGAAATGCAAAATGCAATGCAGCAACTTTGTGAATTTTAACATTTCTGAATTTTTCTTTTGGTTGTGTCTTCATTTGGGAAAGCATTTTAATACTGTACAAAAGGACATTACTGATGTTCAGAGAGCAATATATGAATGTGGCACACGGGGAGGTCCCTTTTTCTCTTATGCAACAGACCAATCACTAGGTCTGTTGTGCTGAGATTGTCACAGGCCCCAGCCTTTTATAGACTTCCTTCTACAGACCAGTCGCCAGACCTGTTGGGCTGAGATAGTCGTAGTTGCCATTCCCGGCCTTTTTAGATTTCCTTCTACAGACCAGTCATCAGGCCTGTTGTACTGAGATTGTCCTAGTCGCAGGCTCCAGCATTTTATAGACTTTTCCTTCTACAAATCAATCCTCAAGCCTGTTGTAGGGAAATTGCCCTAGTTGCAGGCCCGGGCCTTTATGGACCACCTTCTACAGACCACTCACCAGGCCTGTTGAGCTGATATTGTCCTTGTCATAGGCTCCAGCTTTTATAGACTTCCTTCTACAGACCAATCATTAGGCCTGTTATTGTGCTGAGATTGTCCTAGTCGCAGACCCTGGCCTTTTATAGACTTCCTTCTACAGACAAATCCTCAAGCCTGTTGTACAGATATTGCCCTAGTCGCAGGCCCTGGCCTTTATAGACCTTCTTCTACTGACCAGACCTGTTGTGCTGAGATTGTCCTAGTCACACGCTCCAGCATTTATAGACCTCCTTCTACAGACCAATCATCAGGCCTGTTGTTGTACGGAGGTTGCTCTAGTCACAGGCCCTGGTCTTTACAGACCTACTTCTACAGACCACTCACCAGGCTTGTTGAGCTGAGATTGTCCTAGTCACAGGCCCCCAGCCTTTATAGACTTCCTTCTACAGACCAATCATTAGGCCTATTATTGTACTGAGATTGTCCTGGTCACGCGCTCCAGCATTTATAGACTTCCTTCTACAAGCCAATCCTCAAGCCTGTTGTACAGAGATTGCCATGGCCTTTTATAGACCTTCTTCTACAGACCATACACCAGGCCTGTTGTTGAGCTGAGATTGTCCTAGTCACACACCC